>NW_027469413.1:0-156709 GCF_051020765.1 Lasioglossum baleicum | reverse complement strand
CATAACGCATAACGCATAACGCATAACGCATAACGCATAACGCATAACGCATACCGCATAACGCATAACGCATAACGCATAACGCATAACGCATAACGCATAACGCATAACGCATAACGCATAACGCATAACGCATAACGCATAACGCATAACGCATAACGCATAACTCATAACGCATAACGCATAACGCATAACGCATAACGCATAACGCATAACGCATAACGCATAACGCATAACGCATAACGCATAACGCATAACGCATAACGCATAAAGCATAACGCATAACGCATAACGCATAACGCATAACGTATAAACCATAAGGCATAACGCATAGCCCATAACGCATAACGCATAACGCATAACGCGTAACGCATAACGCATAACGCATAACGCATAACGCATAACGCATAACGCATAACGCATAACGCATAACGCATAACGCATAACGCATAACGCATAACGCATAACGCATAACGCATAACGCATAAGGCATAACGCATAACGCATAACGCATAACGCATAACGCATAACGCATAACGCATAACGCATAACGCATAACGCATAACGCATAACGCATAACGCATAACGTATAAACCATAAGGCATAACGCATAGCCCATAACGCATAACGCATAACGCATAACGCATAACGCATAACGCATAACGCATAACGCTTAGCCCATAACGCATAACGCATAACGCATAACGCATAACGCATAACGCATAACGCATAACGCATAACTCATAACGTATAAACCATAAGGCATAACGCTTAGCCCATAACGCATAACGCATAACGCATAACGCATAACGCATAACGCATAACGCATAACGCATAACGCATAACGCATAACGCATAACGCATAACGCATAACGCATAACGCATAACGCATAACGCATAACGCATAACGCATAACGCATAACGCATAACGCATAACGCATAACGCATAACGCATAACGCATAACGCATAATGCATAACGCATAACGCATAACGCATAACGCATAACGCATAACGCATAACGCATAACGCATAACGCATAACGCATAACGCATAACGCATAACGCATAACGCATAACGCATAACGCATAACGCATAACGCATAACGCATAACGCATAACTCATAACGCATAACGCATAACGCATAACGCATAACGCATAACGCATAACGCATAACGCATAACGCATAACGCATAACGCATAACGCATAACGCATAACGCATAACGCATAACGCATAACGCATAACGCATAACGCATAACGCATAACGCATAACGCATAACGCATAACGCATAACGCATAACGCATAACGCATAACGCATAACGCATAACGCATAACGCATAACGCATAACGCATAACGCATAACGCATAACCCATTGCGCATAACGCTTAACGCGTAACGCAAAACTCATAAAGCGTAACGCATAACGCATAACGCATAACGCATAACGCATAACGCATAACGCATAACGCATAACGCATAACGCATAACGCATAACGCATAACGCATAACGCATAACGCATAACGCATAACGCATAACTCATAACGTATAAACCATAAGGCATAACGCTTAGCCCATAACGCATAACGCATAACGCATAACGCATAACGCATAACGCATAACGCATAACGCATAACGCATAACGCATAACGCATAACGCATAACGCATAACGCATAACGCATAACGCATAACGCATAACGCATAACGCATAACGTATAAACCATAAGGCATAACGCATAACGCATAACGCATAACTCATAACGTATAAACCATAAGGCATAACGCTTAGCCCATAACGCATAACGCATAACGCATAACGCATAACGCATAACGCATAACGCATAACGCATAACGCATAACGCATAACGCATAACGCATAACGCATAACGCATAACGCATAACGCATAACGCATAACGCATAACGCATAACGCATAACGCATAACGCATAACGCATAACGCATAACGCATAACGCATAACGCATAACGCATAACGCATAACGCATAACGCATAACGCATAACGCATAACGCATAACGCATAACGCATAACGCATAACGCATAACGCATAACGCATAACGCATAACGCATAACGCATAACGCATAACGCATAACGCATAACGCATAACGCATAACGCATAACGCATAACGCATAACTCATAACGTATAAACCATAAGGCATAACGCTTAGCCCATAACGCATAACGCATAACGCATAACGCATAACGCATAACGCATAACGCATAACGCATAACGCATAACGCATAACGCATAACGCATAACGCATAACGCATAACGCATAACGCATAACGCATAACGTATAAACCATAAGGCATAACGCTTAGCCCATAACGCATAACGCATAACGCATAACGCATAACGCATAACGCATAACGCATAACGCATAACTCATAACGTATAAACCATAAGGCATAACGCTTAGCCCATAACGCATAACGCATAACGCATAACGCATAACGCATAACGCATAACGCATAACGCATAACGCATAACGCATAACGCATAACGCATAACGCATAACGCATAACGCATAACGCATAACGCATAACGCATAACGCATAACGCATAACGCATAACGCATAACGCATAACGCATAACGCATAACGCATAACGCATAACGCATAACGCATAACGCATAACGCATAACGCATAACGCATAACGCATAACGCATAACGCATAACGCATAACGCATAACGCATAACGCATAACGCATAACGCATAACGCATAACGCATAACGCATAACGCATAACGCATAACGCATAACGCATAACGCATAACGCATAACGCATAACGTATAACGCATAACGCATAACGCATAACGCATAACGCATAACGCATAACGCATAACGCATAACGCATAACGCATAACGCATAACGCATAACGCATAACGCTTAACGCATAACGCATAACGCATAACGCATAACGCATAACGCATAACGCATAACGCATAACGCATAACGCATAACGCATAACGCATAACGCATAACGCATAACGCATTACGCATAACGCATAACGCATAACGCATAACGCATAACGCATAACGCATAACGCATAACTCATAACGCATAACGCATAACGCATAACTCATAACGCATAACGCATAACGCATAACGCATAACGCATAACGCATAACGCATAACGCATAACGCATAACCCATTGCGCATAACGCTTAACGCGTAACGCAAAACTCATAACGCGTAACGCATAACGCATAACGTATAAACCATAAGGCATAACGCTTAGCCCATAACGCATAACGCATAACGCATAACGCATAACGCATAACGCATAACGCATAACGCATAACGCATAACGCATAACGCATAACGCATAACGCATAACGCATAACGCATAACGCATAACGCATAACGCATAACGCATAACCCATTGCGCATAACGCTTAACGCGTAACGCAAAACTCATAAAGCGTAACGCATAACGCATAACGTATAAACCATAAGGCATAACGCTTAGCCCATAACGCATAACGCATAACGCATAACGCATAACGCATAACGCATAACGCATAACGCATAACGCATAACGCATAACGCATAACGCATAACGCATAACGCATAACGCATAACGCATAACGCATAACGCATAACGCATAACGCATAACGCATAACACATAACGCATAACGCATAACGCATAACGCATAACTCATAACGTATAAACCATAAGGCATAACGCTTAGCCCATAACGCATAACGCATAACGCATAACGCATAACGCATAACGCATAACGCATAACGCATAACGCATAACGCATAACGCATAACGCATAACGCATAACGCATAACGCATAACGCATAACGCATAACTCATAACGTATAAACCATAAGGCATAACGCTTAGCCCATAACGCATAACGCATAACGCATAACGCATAACGCATAACGCATAACGCATAACGCATAACGCATAACGCATAACGCATAACGCATAACGCATAACGCATAACGCATAACGCATAACGCATAACGCATAACGCATAACGCATAACGCATAACGCATAACGCATAACGTATAACGCATAACGCATAACGCATAACGCATAACGCATAACGCATAACGCATAACGCATAACGCATAACGCATAACGCATAACGCATAACGCATAACGCTTAACGCATAACGCATAACGCATAACGCATAACTCATAACGTATAAACCATAAGGCATAACGCTTAGCCCATAACGCATAACGCATGACGCATAACGCATAACGCATAACGCATAACGCATAACGCATAACGCATAACGCA
This sequence comes from Lasioglossum baleicum, assembly GCF_051020765.1. Classification (NCBI taxonomy): domain Eukaryota; kingdom Metazoa; phylum Arthropoda; class Insecta; order Hymenoptera; family Halictidae; genus Lasioglossum; species Lasioglossum baleicum. The sequence continues at coordinate 152,416 of NW_027469413.1, read as the reverse complement.
TAACGCATAACGCATAACGCTTAGCCCATAACGCATAACGCATAACGCATAACGCATAACGCATAACGCATAACGCATAACGCATAACGCATAACGCATAACGCATAACGCATAACGCATAACGCATAACGCATAACGCATAACGCATAAAGCATAACGCATAACGCATAACGCATAACGCATAACGCATAACGTATAACGCATAACGCATGACGCATAACGCATAACGCATAACGCATAACGCATAACGCATAACGCATAACGCATAACGCATAACGCATAACGCATAACGCTTAACGCATAACGCTTAACGCATAACGCATAACGCATAACGCATAACGCATAACGCATAACGCATAACGCATAACGCATTACGCATAACGCATAACGCATAACGCATAACGCATAACGCATAACGCATAACGCATAACGCATAACTCATAACGCATAACGCATAACGCATAACTCATAACGCATAACGCATAACGCATAACGCATAACGCATAACGCATAACGCATAACGCATAACGCATAACGCATAACGCATAACCCATTGCGCATAACGCTTAACGCGTAACGCAAAACTCATAACGCGTAACGCATAACGCATAACGTATAAACCATAAGGCATAACGCTTAGCCCATAACGCATAACGCATAACGCATAACGCATAACGCATAACGCATAACGCATAACGCATAACGCATAACGCATAACGCATAACGCATAACGCATAACGCATAACGCATAACGCATAACGCATAACGCATTACGCATAACGCATAACGCATAACGCATAACGCATAACGCATAACGCATAACGCATAACGCATAACGCATAACGCATAACGCATTACGCATAACGCATAACGCATAACGCATAACGCATAACGCATAACGCATAACGCATAACGCATAACGCATAACGCATAACGCATAACGCATAACGCATAACGCATAACGCATAACGCATAACGCATAACGCATAACGCATAACGCATAACGCATAACGCATAACGCATAACGCATAACGCATAACGCATAACGCATAACGCATAACGCATAACGCATAACGCATAACGCATAACGCATAACGCATAACGCATAACGCATAACGCATAACGCATAACGTATAAACCATAAGGCATAACGCTTAGCCCATAACGCATAACGCATAACGCATAACGCATAACGCATAACGCATAACGCATAACGCATAACTCATAACGTATAAACCATAAGGCATAACGCTTAGCCCATAACGCATAACGCATAACGCATAACGCATAACGCATAACGCATAACGCATAACGCATAACGCATAACGCATAACGCATAACGCATAACGCATAACGCATAACGCATAACGCATAACGCATAACGCATAACGCATAACGCATAACGCATAACGCATAACGCATAACGCATAACGCATAACGCATAACACATAACGCATAACGCATAACGCATAACGCATAACGCATAACGCATAACGCATAACGCATAACGCATAACGCATAACGCATAACGCATAACGCATAACGCATAACGCATAACGCATAACGCATAACGCATAACGCATAACGCATAACGCATAACGCATAACGTATAACGCATAACGCATAACGCATAACGCATAACGCATAACGCATAACGCATAACGCATAACGCATAACGCATAACGCATAACGCATAACGCTTAACGCATAACGCATAACGCATAACGCATAACGCATAACGCATAACGCATAACGCATAACGCATAACGCATAACGCATAACGCATAACCCATTGCGCATAACGCTTAACGCGTAACGCAAAACTCATAACGCGTAACACATAACGCATAACGCATAACGTATAAACCATAAGGCATAACGCTTAGCCCATAACGCATAACGCATAACGCATAACGCATAACGCATAACGCATAACGCATAACGCATAACGCATAACGCATAACGCATAACGCATAACGCATAACGCATAACGCATAACGCATAACGCATAACCCATTGCGCATAACGCTTAACGCGTAACGCAAAACTCATAACGCGTAACGCATAACGCATAACGTATAAACCATAAGGCATAACGCTTAGCCCATAACGCATAACGCATAACGCATAACGCATAACGCATAACGCATAACGCATAACGCATAACGCATAACGCATAACGCATAACGCATAACGCATAACACATAACGCATAACGCATAACGCATAACGCATAACTCATAACGTATAAACCATAAGGCATAACGCTTAGCCCATAACGCATAACGCATAACGCATAACGCATAACGCATTACGCATAACGCATAACGCATAACGCATAACGCATAACGCATAACGCATAACGCATAACGCATAACGCATAACGCATAACGCATAACTCATAACGCATAACGCATAACGCATAACTCATAACGCATAACGCATAACGTATAAACCATAAGGCATAACGCTTAGCCCATAACGCATAACGCATAACGCATAACGCATAACGCATAACGCATAACGCATAACGCATAACGCATAACGCATAACGTATAACGCATAACGCATAACGCATAACGCATAACGCATAACGCATAACGCATAACGCATAACGCATAACGCATAACGCATAACATATAACGCATAACGCTTAACGCATAACGCATAACGCATAACGCATAACGCATAACGCATAACGCATAACGCATAACGCATAACGCATAACGCATAACGCATAACGCATAACGCATAACGCATAACGCATAACGCATAACGCATAACGCATAACGCATAACGCATAACGCATAACGCATAACGCATAACGCATAACGCATAACGCATAACGCATAACGCATAACGCATAACGCATAACGCATAACGCATAACGCATAACGCATAACGCATAACGCATAACGCATAACGCATAACGCATAACGCATAACGCATAACGCATAACGCATAACGCATAACGCATAACGCATAACGCATAACGCATAACGCATAACGCATAACGCATAACGCATGAAGCATAACGCATAACGCATAACGCATAACGCATAACGTATAAACCATAAGGCATAACGCATAGCCCATAACGCATAACGCATAACGCATAACGCATAACGCATAACGCATAACGCATAACGCATAACGCATAACGCATAACGCATAACGCATAACGCATAACGCATAACGCATAACGCATAACGCATAACGCATAACGCATAACGCATAACGCATAACGCATAACGCATAACGCATAACGCATAACGCATAACGCATAACGCATAACGCATAACGCATAACGCATAACGCATAAAGCATAACGCATAACGCATAACGCATAACGCATAACGTATAAACCATAAGGCATAACGCATAGCCCATAACGCATAACGCATAACGCATAACGCATAACGCATAACGCATAACGCATAACGCATAACGCATAACGCATAACGCATAACGCATAACGCATAACGCATAACGCATAACGCATAACGCATAACGCATAACGCATAACGCATAACGCATAACGCATAACGCATAACGCATAACGTATAAACCATAAGGCATAACGCATAGCCCATAACGCATAACGCATAACGCATAACGCATAACGCATAACGCATAACGCATAACGCATAACGCATAACGCATAACGCATAACGCATAACGCATAACGCATAACGCATAACGCATAACGCATAACGCATAACGCATAACGCATAACGCATAACGCATAACGCATAACGCATAACGCATAACGCATAACGCATAACGCATAACGCATAACGCATAACGCATAACGCATAACGCATAACGCATAACGCATAACGCATAACCCATTGCGCATAACGCTTAACACGTAACGCAAAACTCATAACGCATAACGCATAACGCATAACGTATAAACCATAAGGCATAACGCATAACGCATAACGCATAACGCATAACGCATAACGCATAACGCATAACGCATAACGCATAACGCATAACGCATAACGCATTACGCATAACGCATAACGCATAACGCATAACGCATAACGCATAACGCATAACGCATAACTCATAACGCATAACGCATAACGCATAACTCATAACGCATAACGCATAACGCATAACGCATAACGCATAACGCATAACGCATAACGCATAACGCATAACGCATAACGCATAACCCATTGCGCATAACGCTTAACGCGTAACGCAAAACTCATAACGCGTAACGCATAACGCATAACGTATAAACCATAAGGCATAACGCTTAGCCCATAACGCATAACGCATAACGCATAACGCATAACGCATAACGCATAACGCATAACGCATAACGCATAACGCATAACGCATAACGCATAACGCATAACGCATAACGCATAACGCATAACGCATAACGCATAACGCATAACGCATAACGCATAACGCATAACGCATAACGCATAACGCATAACGCATAACGCATAACGCATAACGCATAACGCATAACGCATAACGCATAACGCATAACGCATAACGCATAACGCATAACGCATAACGCATAACGCATAACGCATAACGCATAACGCATAACGCATAACGCATAACGCATAACGCATAACGCATAACGCATAACGCATTACGCATAACGCATAACGCATAACGCATAACGCATAACGCATAACGCATAACTCATAACGCATAACGCATAACGCATAACTCATAACGCATAACGCATAACGCATAACGCATAACGCATAACGCATAACGCATAACGCATAACGCATAACGCATAACGCATAACCCATTGCGCATAACGCTTAACGCGTAACGCAAAACTCATAACGCGTAACGCATAACGCATAACGTATAAACCATAAGGCATAACGCTTAGCCCATAACGCATAACGCATAACGCATAACGCTTAACGCATAACGCATAACGCATAACGCATAACGCATAACGCATAACGCATAACGCATAACGCATAACGCATAACGCATAACGCATAACCCATAACGCATAACGCATAACGCATAACGCATAACGCATTACGCATAACGCATAACGCATAACGCATAACGCATAACGCATAACGCATAACGCATAACGCATAACGTATAAACCATAAGGCATAACGCATAACGCATAACGCATAACGCATAACGCATAACGCATAACGCATAACGCATAACGCATAACGCATAACGCATAACGCATAACGCATAACGCATAACGCATAACGCATAACGCATAACGCATAACGCATAACGCATAACGCATAACGCATAACGCATAACGCATAACGCCTAACGCATAACGCCTAACGCCTAACGCCTAACGCATAACGCATAACGCATAACGCATAACGCATAACGCATAACGCATAACGCATAACGCATAACGCATAACTCATAACGTATAAACCATAAGGCATAACGCATAACGCATAACGCATAACGCATAACGCATAACGCATAACGCATAACGCATAACGCATAACGCATAACGCATAACGCATAACGCATAACGCATAACGCATAACGCATAACGCATAACGCATAACGCATAACGCATAACGCATAACGCATAACGCATAACGCATAACGCATAACGCATAACGCATAACGCATAACGCATAACGCATAACGCATAACGCATAACGCATAACGCATAACGCATAACGCATAACGCATAACGCATAACGCATAACGCATAACGCATAACGCATAACGCATAACGCATAACGCATAACGCATAACGCATAACGCATAACGCATAACGCATAACGCATAACGCATAACGCATAACGCATAACGCATAACGCATAACGCATAACGCATAACGCATAACGCATAACGCATAACGCATAACGCATAACGCATAACGCATAACGCATAACGCATAACGCATAACGCATAACGCTTAACGCATAACGCATAACGCATAACGCATAACGCATAACGCATAACGCATAACGCATAACGCATAACGCATAACGCATAACGCATAACGCATAACTCATAACGTATAAACCATAAGGCATAACGCATAACGCATAACGCATAACGCATAACGCATAACGCATAACGCATAACGCATAACGCATAACGCATAACGCATAACGCATAACGCATAACGCATAACGCATAACGCATAACGCATAACGCATAACGCATAACGCATAACGCATAACGCATAACGCATAACGCATAACGCATAACGCATAACGCATAACGCATAACGCATAACGCATAACGCATAACGCATAACTCATAACGTATAAACCATAAGGCATAACGCATAACGCATAACGCATAACGCATAACGCATAACGCATAACGCATAACGCATAACGCATAACGCATAACGCATAACGCATAACGCTTAACGCATAACGCATAACGCATAACGCATAACGCATAACGCATAACGCATAACGCATAACGCATAACGCATAACGCATAACGCATAACGCATAACGCATAACGCATAACGCATAACGCATAACTCATAACGTATAAACCATAAGGCATAACGCATAACGCATAACGCATAACGCATAACGCATAACGCATAACGCATAACGCATAACGCATAACGCATAACTCATAACGTATAAACCATAAGGCATAACGCATAACGCATAACGCATAACGCCTAACGCCTAACGCATAACGCATAACGCATAACGCATAACGCATAACGCATAACGCATAACGCATAACGCATAACGCATAACGCATAACGCATAACGCATAACTCATAACGTATAAACCTAAGGCATAACGCATAACGCATAACGCATAACGCATAACGCATAACGCATAACGCATAACGCATAACGCATAACGCATAACGCATAACGCATAACGCATAACGCATAACGCATAACGCATAACGCATAACGCATAACGCATAACGCATAACGCATAACGCATAACGCATAACGCATAACGCATAACGCATAACGCATAACGCATAACGCATAACGCATAACGCATAACGCATAACGCATAACGCATAACGCATAACGCATAACGCATAACGCATAACGCATAACGCATAACGCATAACGCATAACGCATAACGCATAACGCATAACGCATAACGCATAACGCATAACGCATAACGCATACCGCATAACGCATAACGCATAACGCATAACGCATAACGCATAACGCATAACGCATAACGCTTAACGCATAACGCATAACGCATAACGCATAACACATAACGCATAACGGATAACGCTTGACGCATAACGCATAACGCATAACGCTTAACGCATAACGCATAACGCATAACGCATAACGCATAACGCATAACGCATAACGCATAACGCATAACGCATAACGCATAACGCATAACGCATAACGCATAACGCATAACGCATAACGCATAACGCATAACGTATAAACCATAAGGCATAACGCTTAGCCCATAACGCATAACGCATAACGCATAACGCATAACGCATAACGCATAACGCATAACGCATAACGCATAACTCATAACGTATAAACCATAAGGCATAACGCTTAGCCCATAACGCATAACGCATAACGCATAACGCATAACGCATAACGCATAACGCATAACGCATAACGCATAACGCATAACGCATAACGCATAACGCATAACGCATAACGCATAACGCATAACGCATAACGCATAACGCATAACGCATAACGCATAACGCATAACGCATAACGCATAACGCATAACGCATAACGCATAACTCATAACGCATAACGCATAACGCATAACGCATAACGCATAACGCATAACGCATAACGCATAACGCATAACGCATAACGCATAACGCATAACGCATAACGCATAACGCATAACGCATAAAGCATAACGCATAACGCATAACGCATAACGCATAACGTATAAACCATAAGGCATAACGCATAGCCCATAACGCATAACGCATAACGCATAACGCGTAACGCATAACGAATAACGCATAACGCATAACGCATAACGCATAACGCATAACGCATAACGCATAACGCATAACGCATAACGCATAACGCATAACGCATAACGCATAACGCATAACGCATAACGCATAACGCATAACGCATAACGCATAACGCATAACTCATAACGTATAAACCATAAGGCATAACGCATAACGCATAACGCATAACGCATAACGCATAACGCATAACGCATAACGCATAACGCATAACGCATAACGCATAACGCATAACGCTTAACGCATAACGCATAACGCATAACGCATAACGCATAACGCATAACGCATAACGCATAACGCATAACGCATAACGCATAACGCATAACGCATAACGCATAACGCATAACGCATAACGCATAACTCATAACGTATAAACCATAAGGCATAACGCATAACGCATAACGCATAACGCATAACGCATAACGCATAACGCATAACGCATAACGCATAACGCATAACGCATAACGCATAACTCATAACGTATAAACCATAAGGCATAACGCATAACGCATAACGCATAACGCCTAACGCCTAACGCATAACGCATAACGCATAACGCATAACGCATAACGCATAACGCATAACGCATAACGCATAACGCATAACGCATAACGCATAACGCATAACGCATAACGCATAACGCATAACGCATAACGCATAACGCATAACGCATAACGCATAACGCATAACGCATAACGCATAACGCATAACTCATAACGCATAACGCATAACGCATAACGCATAACGCATAACGCATAACGCATAACGCATAACGCATAACGCATAACGCATAACGCATAACGCATAACGCATAACGCATAAAGCATAACGCATAACGCATAACGCATAACGCATAACGTATAAACCATAAGGCATAACGCATAGCCCATAACGCATAACGCATAACGCATAACGCGTAACGCATAACGCATAACGCATAACGCATAACGCATAACGCATAACGCATAACGCATAACGCATAACGCATAACGCATAACGCATAACGCATAACGCATAACGCATAACGCATAAGGCATAACGCATAACGCATAACGCATAACGCATAACGCATAACGCATAACGCATAACGCATAACGCATAACGCATAACCCATTGCGCATAACGCATAACCCATTGCGCATAACGCTTAACACGTAACGCAAAACTCATAACGCATAACGCATAACGCATAACGTATAAACCATAAGGCATAACGCATAACGCATAACGCATAACGCATAACGCATAACGCATAACGCATAACGCATAACGCATAACGCATAACGCATAACGCATAACGCATAACGCATAACGCATAACGCATAACGCATAACGCATAACGCATAACGCATAACGCATAACGCATAACGCATAACGCATAACGCATAACGCATAACGCATAACGCATAACGCATAACGCATAACGCATAACGCATAACGCATAACGCATAACGCATAACGCATAACGCATAACTCATAACGTATAAACCATAAGGCATAACGCTTAGCCCATAACGCATAACGCATAACGCATAACGCATAACGCATAACGCATAACGCATAACGCATAACGCATAACGCATAACGCATAACGCATAACGCATAACGCATAACGCATAACGCATAACGCATAACGCATAACGCATAACGCATAACGTATAAACCATAAGGCATAACGCATAACGCATAACGCATAACTCATAACGTATAAACCATAAGGCATAACGCTTAGCCCATAACGCATAACGCATAACGCATAACGCATAACGCATAACGCATAACGCATAACGCATAACGCATAACGCATAACGCATAACGCATAACGCATAACGCATAACGCATAACGCATAACGCATAACGCATAACGCATAACGCATAACGCATAACGCATAACGCATAACGCATAACGCATAACGCATAACGCATAACGCATAACGCATAACGCATAACGCATAACGCATAACGCATAACGCATAACGCATAACGCATAACGCATAACGCATAACGCATAACGCATAACGCATAACGCATAACGCATAACGCATAACGCATAACGCATAACGCATAACGCATAACGCATAACGCATAACGCATAACGCATAACGCATAACGCATAACGCATAACTCATAACGTATAAACCATAAGGCATAACGCTTAGCCCATAACGCATAACGCATAACGCATAACGCATAACGCATAACGCATAACGCATAACGCATAACGCATAACGCATAACGCATAACGCATAACGCATAACGCATAACGCATAACGCATAACGCATAACGCATAACGTATAAACCATAAGGCATAACGCTTAGCCCATAACGCATAACGCATAACGCATAACGCATAACGCATAACGCATAACGCATAACGCATAACGCATAACTCATAACGTATAAACCATAAGGCATAACGCTTAGCCCATAACGCATAACGCATAACGCATAACGCATAACGCATAACGCATAACGCATAACGCATAACGCATAACGCATAACGCATAACGCATAACGCATAACGCATAACGCATAACGCATAACGCATAACGCATAACGCATAACGCATAACGCATAACGCATAACGCATAACGCATAACGCATAACGCATAACGCATAACGCATAACGCATAACGCATAACGCATAACGCATAACGCATAACGCATAACGCATAACGCATAACGCATAACGCATAACGCATAACGCATAACGCATAACGCATAACGCATAACGCATAACGCATAACGCATAACGCATAACGCATAACGCATAACGTATAACGCATAACGCATAACGCATAACGCATAACGCATAACGCATAACGCATAACGCATAACGCATAACGCATAACGCATAACGCTTAACGCATAACGCATAACGCATAACGCATAACGCATAACGCATAACGCATAACGCATAACGCATAACGCATAACGCATAACGCATAACGCATAACGCATAACGCATAACGCATAACGCATAACGCATTACGCATAACGCATAACGCATAACGCATAACGCATAACGCATAACGCATAACGCATAACTCATAACGCATAACGCATAACGCATAACTCATAACGCATAACGCATAACGCATAACGCATAACGCATAACGCATAACGCATAACGCATAACGCATAACGCATAACGCATAACCCATTGCGCATAACGCTTAACGCGTAACGCAAAACTCATAACGCGTAACGCATAACGCATAACGTATAAACCATAAGGCATAACGCTTAGCCCATAACGCATAACGCATAACGCATAACGCATAACGCATAACGCATAACGCATAACGCATAACGCATAACGCATAACGCATAACGCATAACGCATAACGTATAACGCATAACGCATAACGCATAACGCATAACGCATAACGCATAACGCATAACGCATAACGCATAACGCATAACGCATAACGCATAACGCATAACGCATAACGCATAACGCTTAACGCATAACGCATAACGCATAACGCATAACTCATAACGTATAAACCATAAGGCATAACGCTTAGCCCATAACGCATAACGCATGACGCATAACGCATAACGCATAACGCATAACGCATAACGCATAACGCATAACGCATAACGCATAACGCATAACGCATAACGCATAACGCATAACGCATAACGCATAACGCATAACGCATAACGCATAACGCATAACGCATAACGCATAACGCATAACGCATAACGCATAACGCATAACGCATAACGCATAACGCATAACGCATAACGCATAACGCATAACGCATAACGCATAACGCATAACGCATAACGCATAAAGCATAACGCATAACGCATAACGCATAACGCATAACGCATAACGCATAACGTATAACGCATAACGCATGACGCATAACGCATAACGCATAACGCATAACGCATAACGCATAACGCATAACGCATAACGCATAACGCATAACGCTTAACGCATAACGCATAACGCATAACGCATAACGCATAACGCATAACGCATAACGCATAACGCATAACGCATAACGCATAACGCATAACGCATAACGCATAACGCATTACGCATAACGCATAACGCATAACGCATAACGCATAACGCATAACGCATAACGCATAACGCATAACTCATAACGCATAACGCATAACGCATAACGCATAACGCATAACGCATAACGCATAACGCATAACCCATTGCGCATAACGCTTAACGCGTAACGCAAAACTCATAACGCGTAACGCATAACGCATAACGTATAAACCATAAGGCATAACGCTTAGCCCATAACGCATAACGCATAACGCATAACGCATAACGCATAACGCATAACGCATAACGCATAACGCATAACGCATAACGCATAACGCATAACGCATAACGCATAACGCATAACGCATAACGCATAACGCATAACGCATAACGCATAACGCATAACGCATAACGCATAACGCATAACGCATAACGCATAACGCATAACGCATAACGCATAACGCATAACGCATAACTCATAACGTATAAACCATAAGGCATAACGCTTAGCCCATAACGCATAACGCATAACGCATAACGCATAACGCATAACGCATAACGCATAACGCATAACGCATAACGCATAACGCATAACGCATAACGCATAACGCATAACGCATAACGCATAACGCATAACGCATAACGCATAACGCATAACGCATAACGCATAACGCATAACGCATAACGCATAACGCATAACGCATAACGCATAACGCATAACGCATAACGCATAACGCATAACGCATAACGCATAACGCATAACGCATAACGCATAACGTATAAACCATAAGGCATAACGCTTAGCCCATAACGCATAACGCATAACGCATAACGCATAACGCATAACGCATAACGCATAACGTATAAACCATAAGGCATAACGCTTAGCCCATAACGCATAACGCATAACGCATAACGCATAACGCATAACGCATAACGCATAACGCATAACGCATAACGCATAACGCATAACGCATAACGCATAACGCATAACGCATAACGCATAACGCATAACGCATAACGCATAACCCATTGCGCATAACGCTTAACGCGTAACGCAAAACTCATAACGCGTAACGCATAACGCATAACGTATAAACCATAAGGCATAACGCTTAGCCCATAACGCATAACGCATAACGCATAACGCATAACGCATAACGCATAACGCATAACGCATAACGCATAACGCATAACGCATAACGCATAACGCATAACGCATAACGCATAACACATAACGCATAACGCATAACGCATAACGCATAACTCATAACGTATAAACCATAAGGCATAACGCTTAGCCCATAACGCATAACGCATAACGCATAACGCATAACGCATTACGCATAACGCATAACGCATAACGCATAACGCATAACGCATAACGCATAACGCATAACGCATAACGCATAACGCATAACGCATAACTCATAACGCATAACGCATAACGCATAACTCATAACGCATAACGCATAACGTATAAACCATAAGGCATAACGCTTAGCCCATAACGCATAACGCATAACGCATAACGCATAACGCATAACGCATAACGCATAACGCATAACGCATAACGCATAACGCATAACGCATAACGCATAACGTATAACGCATAACGCATAACGCATAACGCATAACGCATAACGCATAACGCATAACGCATAACGCATAACGCATAACGCATAACGCATAACGCATAACGCTTAACGCATAACGCATAACGCATAACGCATAACGCATAACGCATAACGCATAACGCATAACGCATAACGCATAACGCATAACGCATAACGCATAACGCATAACGCATAACGCATAACGCATAACGCATAACGCATAACGCATAACGCATAACGCATAACGCATAACGCATAACGCATAACGCATAACGCATAACGCATAACGCATAACGCATAACGCATAACGCATAACGCATAACGCATAACGCATAACGCATAACGCATAACGCATAACACATAACGCATAACGCATAACGCATAACGCATAACTCATAACGTATAAACCATAAGGCATAACGCTTAGCCCATAACGCATAACGCATAACGCATAACGCATAACGCATAACGCATTACGCATAACGCATAACGCATAACGCATAACGCATAACGCATAACGCATAACGCATAACGCATAACGCATAACGCATAACGCATAACGCATAACGCATAACTCATAACGCATAACGCATAACGCATAACTCATAACGCTTAACGCATAACGTATAAACCATAAGGCATAACGCTTAGCCCATAACGCATAACGCATAACGCATAACGCATAACGCATAACGCATAACGCATAACGCATAACGCATAACGCATAACGCATAACGCATAACGCATAACGTATAACGCATAACGCATAACGCATAACGCATAACGCATAACGCATAACGCATAACGCATAACGCATAACGCATAACGCATAACGCATAACGCATAACGCATAACGCATAACGCATAACGCATAACGCATAACGCATAACGCATAACGCATAACACATAACGCATAACGCATAACGCATAACGCATAACTCATAACGTATAAACCATAAGGCATAACGCTTAGCCCATAACGCATAACGCATAACGCATAACGCATAACGCATAACGCATAACGCATAACGCATAACGCATAACGCATAACTCATAACGCATAACGCATAACGCATAACTCATAACGCATAACGCATAACGTATAAACCATAAGGCATAACGCTTAGCCCATAACGCATAACGCATAACGCATAACGCATAACGCATAACGCATAACGCATAACGCATAACGCATAACGCATAACGCATAACGCATAACGTATAACGCATAACGCATAACGCATAACGCATAACGCATAACGCATAACGCATAACGCATAACGCATAACGCATAACGCATAACGCATAACGCATAACGCATAACGCTTAACGCATAACGCATAACGCATAACGCATAACGCATAACGCATAACGCATAACGCATAACGCATAACGCATAACGCATAACGCATAACGCATAACGCATAACGCATAACGCATAACGCATAACGCATAACGCATAACGCATAACGCATAACGCATAACGCATAACGCATAACGCATAACGCATAACGCATAACGCATAACGCATAACGCATAACGCATAACGCATAACGCATAACGCATAACGCATAACGCATAACGCATAACGCATAACGCATAACGCATAACGCATAACGCATAACGCATAACGCATAACGCATAACGCATAACGCATAACGCATAACGCATGAAGCATAACGCATAACGCATAACGCATAACGCATAACGTATAAACCATAAGGCATAACGCATAGCCCATAACGCATAACGCATAACGCATAACGCATAACGCATAACGCATAACGCATAACGCATAACGCATAACGCATAACGCATAACGCATAACGCATAACGCATAACGCATAACGCATAACGCATAACGCATAACGCATAACGCATAACGCATAACGCATAACGCATAACGCATAACGCATAACGCATAACGCATAACGCATAACGCATAACGCATAACGCATAACGCATAACGCATAACGCATAACGCATAACGCATAACGCATAACGCATAAAGCATAACGCATAACGCATAACGCATAACGCATAACGTATAAACCATAAGGCATAACGCATAGCCCATAACGCATAACGCATAACGCATAACGCATAACGCATAACGCATAACGCATAACGCATAACGCATAACGCATAACGCATAACGCATAACGCATAACGCATAACGCATAACGCATAACGCATAACGCATAACGCATAACGCATAACGCATAACGCATAACGCATAACGCATAACGTATAAACCATAAGGCATAACGCATAGCCCATAACGCATAACGCATAACGCATAACGCATAACGCATAACGCATAACGCATAACGCATAACGCATAACGCATAACGCATAACGCATAACGCATAACGCATAACGCATAACGCATAACGCATAACGCATAACGCATAACGCATAACGCATAACGCATAACGCATAACTCATAACGCATAACGCATAACGCATAACGCATAACGCATAACGCATAACGCATAACGCATAACGCATAACCCATTGCGCATAACGCTTAACACGTAACGCAAAACTCATAACGCATAACGCATAACGCATAACGTATAAACCATAAGGCATAACGCATAACGCATAACGCATAACGCATAACGCATAACGCATAACGCATTACGCATAACGCATAACGCATAACGCATAACGCATAACGCATAACGCATAACGCATAACTCATAACGCATAACGCATAACGCATAACTCATAACGCATAACGCATAACGCATAACGCATAACGCATAACGCATAACGCATAACGCATAACGCATAACGCATAACCCATTGCGCATAACGCTTAACGCGTAACGCAAAACTCATAACGCGTAACGCATAACGCATAACGTATAAACCATAAGGCATAACGCTTAGCCCATAACGCATAACGCATAACGCATAACGCATAACGCATAACGCATAACGCATAACGCATAACGCATAACGCATAACGCATAACGCATAACGCATAACGCATAACGCATAACGCATAACGCATAACGCATAACGCATAACGCATAACGCATAACGCATAACGCATAACGCATAACGCATAACGCATAACGCATAACGCATAACGCATAACGCATAACGCATAACGCATAACGCATAACGCATAACCCATTGCGCATAACGCTTAACACGTAACGCAAAACTCATAACGCATAACGCATAACGCATAACGTATAAACCATAAGGCATAACGCATAACGCATAACGCATAACGCATAACGCATAACGCATAACGCATAACGCATAACGCATAACGCATAACGCATAACGCATAACGCATAACGCATAACGCATAACGCATAACGCATAACGCATAACGCATAACGCATAACGCATAACGCATAACGCATAACGCATAACGCATAACGCATAACGCATAACGCATAACGCATAACGCATAACGCATAACGCATAACGCATAACGCATAACGCATAACGCATAACGCATAACGCATAACGCATAACGCATAACGCATAACGCATAACGCATAACGCATAACGCATAACGCATAACGCATAACGCATAACGCATAACGCATAACGCATAACGCATAACGCATAACGCATAACGCATAACGCATAACGCATAACGCATAACGCATTACGCATAACGCATAACGCATAACGCATAACGCATAACGCATAACGCATAACGCATAACGTATAAACCATAAGGCATAACGCATAACGCATAACGCATAACGCATAACGCATAACGCATAACGCATAACGCATAACGCATAACGCATAACGCATAACGCATAACGCATAACGCATAACGCATAACGCATAACGCATAACGCATAACGCATAACGCATAACGCATAACGCATAACGCCTAACGCATAACGCCTAACGCCTAACGCCTAACGCATAACGCATAACGCATAACGCATAACGCATAACGCATAACGCATAACTCATAACGTATAAACCATAAGGCATAACGCATAACGCATAACGCATAACGCATAACGCATAACGCATAACGCATAACGCATAACGCATAACGCATAACGCATAACGCATAACGCATAACGCATAACGCATAACGCATAACGCATAACGCATAACGCATAACGCATAACGCATAACGCATAACGCATAACGCATAACGCATAACGCATAACGCATAACGCATAACGCATAACGCATAACGCATAACGCATAACGCATAACGCATAACGCATAACGCATAACGCATAACGCATAACGCATAACGCATAACGCATAACGCATAACGCATAACGCATAACGCATAACGCATAACGCATAACGCATAACGCATAACGCATAACGCATAACGCATAACGCATAACGCATAACGCATAACGCATAACGCATAACGCATAACGCATAACGCATAACGCATAACGCATAACGCATAACGCATAACGCATAACGCTTAACGCATAACGCATAACGCATAACGCATAACGCATAACGCATAACGCATAACGCATAACGCATAACGCATAACGCATAACGCATAACGCATGACGCATTACGCATAACGCATAACGCATAACGCATAACGCATAACGCATAACGCATAACGCATAACGCATAACTCATAACGCATAACGCATAACGCATAACTCATAACGCATAACGCATAACGCATAACGCATAACGCATAACGCATAACGCATAACGCATAACGCATAACGCATAACGCATAACCCATTGCGCATAACGCTTAACACGTAACGCAAAACTCATAACGCATAACGCATAACGCATAACGTATAAACCATAAGGCATAACGCATAACGCATAACGCATAACGCATAACGCATAACGCATAACGCATAACGCATAACGCATAACGCATAACGCATAACGCATAACGCATAACGCATAACGCATAACGCATAACGCATAACGCATAACGCATAACGCATAACGCATAACGCATAACGCATAACGCATAACGCATAACGCATAACGCATAACGCATAACGCAAAACGCATAACGCATAACGCATAACGCATAACGCATAACGCATAACGCATAACGCATAACGCATAACGCATAACGCATAACGCATAACGCTTAACGCATAACGCATAACGCATAACGCATAACGCATAACGCATAACGCATAACGCATAACGCATAACGCATAACGCATAACGCATAACGCATAACGCATAACGCATAACGCATAACGCATTACGCATAACGCATAACGCATAACGCATAACGCATAACGCATAACGCATAACGCATAACGTATAAACCATAAGGCATAACGCATAACGCATAACGCATAACGCATAACGCATAACGCATAACGCATAACGCATAACGCATAACGCATAACGCATAACGCATAACGCATAACGCATAACGCATAACGCATAACGCATAACGCATAACGCATAACGCATAACGCATAACGCATAACGCATAACGCATAACGCATAACGCATAACGCATAACGCATAACGCATAACGCATAACGCATAACGCATAACGCATAACGCATAACGCATAACGCATAACGCATAACGCATAACGCATAACGCATAACGCATAACGCATAACGCATAACGCATAACGCATAACGCATAACGCATAACGCATAACGCATAACGCATAACGCATAACGCATAACGCATAACGCATAACGCATAACGCATAACGCATAACGCATAACGCATAACGCATAACGCATAACGCATAACGCATAACCCATTGCGCATAACGCTTAACACGTAACGCAAAACTCATAACGCATAACGCATAACGCATAACGCATAACGCATAACGCTTAACGCATAACGCATAACGCATAACGCATAACGCATAACGCATAACGCATAACGCATAACGCATAACGCATAACGCATAACGCATAACGCATAACGCATAACGCATAACGCATAACGCATAACGCATAACGCATAACGCATAACGCATAACGCATAACGCATAACGCATAACGCATAACGCATAACGCATAACGCCTAACGCATAACGCCTAACGCCTAACGCCTAACGCATAACGCATAACGCATAACGCATAACGCATAACGCATAACGCATAACGCATAACGCATAACGCATAACGCATAACGCATAACTCATAACGTATAAACCATAAGGCATAACGCATAACGCATAACGCATAACGCATAACGCATAACGCATAACGCATAACGCATAACGCATAACGCATAACGCATAACGCATAACGCATAACGCATAACGCATAACGCATAACGCATAACGCATAACGCATAACGCATAACGCATAACGCATAACGCATAACGCATAACGCATAACGCATAACGCATAACGCATAACGCATAACGCATAACGCATAACGCATAACGCATAACGCATAACGCATAACGCATAACGCATAACGCATAACGCATAACGCATAACGCATAACGCATAACGCATAACGCATAACGCATAACGCATAACGCATAACGCATAACCCATTGCGCATAACGCTTAACACGTAACGCAAAACTCATAACGCATAACGCATAACGCATAACGCATAACGCATAACGCTTAACGCATAACGCATAACGCATAACGCATAACGCATAACGCATAACGCATAACGCATAACGCATAACGCATAACGCATAACGCATAACGCATTACGCATAACGCATAACGCATAACGCATAACGCATAACGCATAACGCATAACGCATAACTCATAACGCATAACGCATAACGCATAACTCATAACGCATAACGCATAACGCATAACGCATAACGCATAACGCATAACGCATAACGCATAACGCATAACCCATTGCGCATAACGCTTAACGCGTAACGCAAAACTCATAACGCGTAACGCATAACGCATAACGTATAAACCATAAGGCATAACGCTTAGCCCATAACGCATAACGCATAACGCATAACGCATAACGCATAACGCATAACGCATAACGCATAACGCATAACGCATAACGCATAACGCATAACGCATAACGCATAACGCATAACGCATAACGCATAACGCATAACGCATAACGCATAACCCATTGCGCATAACGCTTAACGCGTAACGCAAAACTCATAACGCGTAACGCATAACGCATAACGTATAAACCATAAGGCATAACGCTTAGCCCATAACGCATAACGCATAACGCATAACGCATAACGCATAACGCATAACGCATAACGCATAACGTATAAACCATAAGGCATAACGCATAGCCCATAACGCATAACGCATAACGCATAACGCATAACGCATAACGCATAACGCATAACGCATAACGCATAACGCATAACGCATAACGCATAACGCATAACGCATAACGCATAACGCATAACGCATAACGCATAACGCATAACGCATAACGCATAACGCATAACGCATAACGCATAACGCATAACGCATAACGCATAACGCATAACGTATAACGCATAACGCATAACGCATAACGCATAACGCATAACGCATAACGCATAACGCATAACGCATAACGCATAACGCATAACGCATAACGCATAACGCATAACGCATAACGCATAACCCATTGCGCATAACGCTTAACGCATAACGCATAACGCATAACGCATAACGCATAACGCATAACCCATTGCGCATAACGCTTAACACGTAACGCAAAACTCATAACGCATAACGCATAACGCATAACGTATAAACCATAAGGCATAACGCATAACGCATAACGCATAACGCATAACGCATAACGCATAACGCATAACTCATAACGTATAAACCATAAGGCATAACGCTTAGCCCATAACGCATAACGCATAACGCATAACGCATAACGCATAACGCATAACGCATAACGCATAACGCATAACGCATAACGCATAACGCATAACGCATAACGCATAACGCATAACGCATAACGCCTAACGCCTAACGCCTAACGCATAACGCATAACGCATAACGCATAACGCATAACGCATAACGCATAACTCATAACGTATAAACCATAAGGCATAACGCATAACGCATAACGCATAACGCATAACGCATAACGCATAACGCATAACGCATAACGCATAACGCATAACGCATAACGCATAACGCATAACGCATAACGCATAACGCATAACGCATAACGCATAACGCATAACGCATAACGCATAACGCATAACGCATAACGCATAACGCATAACGCATAACGCATAACGCATAACGCATAACGCATAACGCATAACGCATAACGCATAACGCATAACGCATAACGCATAACGCATAACGCATAACGCATAACGCATAACGCATAACGCATAACGCATAACGCATAACGCATAACGCATAACGCATAACGCATAACGCATAACGCATAACGCATAACGCATAACGCATAACGCATAACGCATAACGCATAACGCATAACGCATAACGCATAACGCTTAACGCATAACGCATAACGCATAACGCATAACGCATAACGCATAACGCATAACGCATAACGCATAACGCATAACGCATAACGCATAACGCATGACGCATTACGCATAACGCATAACGCATAACGCATAACGCATAACGCATAACGCATAACGCATAACTCATAACGCATAACGCATAACGCATAACTCATAACGCATAACGCATAACGCATAACGCATAACGCATAACGCATAACGCATAACGCATAACGCATAACGCATAACGCATAACCCATTGCGCATAACGCTTAACACGTAACGCAAAACTCATAACGCATAACGCATAACGCATAACGTATAAACCATAAGGCATAACGCATAACGCATAACGCATAACGCATAACGCATAACGCATAACGCATAACGCATAACGCATAACGCATAACGCATAACGCATAACGCATAACGCATAACGCATAACGCATAACGCATAACGCATAACGCATAACGCATAACGCATAACGCATAACGCATAACGCATAACGCATAACGCATAACGCATAACGCATAACGCAAAACGCATAACGCATAACGCATAACGCATAACGCATAACGCATAACGCATAACGCATAACGCATAACGCATAACGCATAACGCATAACGTTTAACGCATAACGCATAACGCATAACGCATAACGCATAACGCATAACGCATAACGCATAACGCATAACGCATAACGCATAACGCATAACGCATAACGCATAACGCATAACGCATAACGCATTACGCATAACGCATAACGCATAACGCATAACGCATAACGCATAACGCATAACGCATAACGTATAAACCATAAGGCATAACGCATAACGCATAACGCATAACGCATAACGCATAACGCATAACGCATAACGCATAACGCATAACGCATAACGCATAACGCATAACGCATAACGCATAACGCATAACGCATAACGCATAACGCATAACGCATAACGCATAACGCATAACGCATAACGCATAACGCATAACGCATAACGCATAACGCATAACGCATAACGCATAACGCCTAACGCATAACGCCTAACGCATAACGCCTAACGCCTAACGCCTAACGCATAACGCATAACGCATAACGCATAACGCATAACGCATAACGCATAACGCATAACGCATAACGCATAACGCATAACGCATAACTCATAACGTATAAACCATAAGGCATAACGCATAACGCATAACGCATAACGCATAACGCATAACGCATAACGCATAACGCATAACGCATAACGCATAACGCATAACGCATAACGCATAACGCATAACGCATAACGCATAACGCATAACGCATAACGCATAACGCATAACGCATAACGCATAACGCATAACGCATAACGCATAACGCATAACGCATAACGCATAACGCATAACGCATAACGCATAACGCATAACGCATAACGCATAACGCATAACGCATAACGCATAACGCATAACGCATAACGCATAACGCATAACGCATAACGCATAACGCATAACGCATAACGCATAACGCATAACGCATAACGCATAACGCATAACGCATAACGCATAACGCATAACGCATAACGCATAACGCATAACGCATAACGCATAACGCATAACGCATAACGCTTAACGCATAACGCATAACGCATAACGCATAACGCATAACGCATAACGCATAACGCATAACGCATAACGCATAACGCATAACGCATAACGCATTACGCATAACGCATAACGCATAACGCATAACGCATAACGCATAACGCATAACGCATAACTCATAACGCATAACGCATAACGCATAACTCATAACGCATAACGCATAACGCATAACGCATAACGCATAACGCATAACGCATAACGCATAACGCATAACCCATTGCGCATAACGCTTAACGCGTAACGCAAAACTCATAACGCGTAACGCATAACGCATAACGTATAAACCATAAGGCATAACGCTTAGCCCATAACGCATAACGCATAACGCATAACGCATAACGCATAACGCATAACGCATAACGCATAACGCATAACGCATAACGCATAACGCATAACGCATAACGCATAACGCATAACGCATAACGCATAACGCATAACGCATAACGCATAACCCATTGCGCATAACGCTTAACGCGTAACGCAAAACTCATAACGCGTAACGCATAACGCATAACGTATAAACCATAAGGCATAACGCTTAGCCCATAACGCATAACGCATAACGCATAACGCATAACGCATAACGCATAACGCATAACGCATAACGCATAACGTATAAACCATAAGGCATAACGCATAGCCCATAACGCATAACGCATAACGCATAACGCATAACGCATAACGCATAACGCATAACGCATAACGCATAACGCATAACGCATAACGCATAACGCATAACGCATAACGCATAACGCATAACGCATAACGCATAACGCATAACGCATAACGCATAACGCATAACGCATAACGCATAACGCATAACGCATAACGCATAACGCATAACGCATAACGCATAACGCATAACGCATAACGCATAACGCATAACGCATAACGCATAACGCATAACGCATAACGCATAACGCATAACGCATAACGCATAACCCATTGCGCATAACGCTTAACACGTAACGCAAAACTCATAACGCATAACGCATAACGCATAACGTATAAACCATAAGGCATAACGCATAACGCATAACGCATAACGCATAACGCATAACGCATAACGCATAACGCATAACGCATAACGCATAACGCATAACGCATAACGTATAACGCATAACGCATAACGCATAACGCATAACGCATAACGCATAACGCATAACGCATAACGCATAACGCATAACGCATAACGCATAACGCATAACGCATAACCCATTGCGCATAACGCTTAACGCATAACGCATAACGCATAACGCATAACGCATAACGCATAACCCATTGCGCATAACGCTTAACACGTAACGCAAAACTCATAACGCATAACGCATAACGCATAACGTATAAACCATAAGGCATAACGCATAACGCATAACGCATAACGCATAACGCATAACGCATAACGCATAACTCATAACGTATAAACCATAAGGCATAACGCTTAGCCCATAACGCATAACGCATAACGCATAACGCATAACGCATAACGCATAACGCATAACGCATAACGCATAACGCATAACGCATAACGCATAACGCATAACGCATAACGCATAACGCATAACGCATAACGCATAACGTATAAACCATAAGGCATAACGCTTAGCCCATAACGCATAACGCATAACGCATAACGCATAACGCATAACGCATAACGCATAACGCATAACGCATAACGCATAACGCATAACGCATAACTCATAACGTATAAACCATAAGGCATAACGCTTAGCCCATAACGCATAACGCATAACGCATAACGCATAACGCATAACGCATAACGCATAACGCATAACGCATAACGCATAACGCATAACGCATAACGCATAACGCATAACGCATAACGCATAACGCACAACGCATAACGCATAACGCATAACGCATAACGCATAACGCATAACGCATAACGCATAACGCATAACGCATAACGCATAACGCATAACCCATTGCGCATAACGCTTAACGCGTAACGCAAAACTCATAACGCGTACCGCATAACGCATAACGTATAAACCATAAGGCATAACGCTTAGCCCATAACGCATAACGCATAACGCATAACGCATAACGCATAACGCATAACGCATAACGCATAACGCATAACGCATAACGCATAACGCATAACGCATAACGCATAACGCATAACGCATAACGCATAACGCATAACGCATAACGCATAACGCATAACGCATAACGCATAACGCATAACGCATAACGCATAACGCATAACGCATAACGCATAACGCATAACGCATAACGCATAACGCATAACGCATAACGCATAACGCATAACACATAACGCATAACGCATAACGCATAACGCATAACGCATAACGCATAACGCATAACGCATAACGCATAACGCATAACGCATAACGCATAACGCATAACGCATAACGCATAACGCATAACGCATAACGCATAACGCATAACGCATAACGCATAACGCATAACGCATAACGCATAACGCATAACGCATAACGCATAACGCATAACGCATAACGCATAACGCATAACGCATAACGCATAACGCATAACGCATAACGCATAACGCATAACGCATAACGCATAACGCATAACGCATAACGCATAACGCATAACGCATAACGCATAACGCATAACGCATAACGCATAACGCATAACGCATAACGCATAACGCATAACGCATAACGCATAACGCATAACGCATAACGCATAACGCATAACGCATAACGCATAACGCATAACGCATAACGCATAACGCATAACGCATAACGCATAACGCATAACGCATAACGCATAACGCATAACGCATAACGCATAACGCATAACGCATAACGCATAACGCATAACGCATAACGCATAACGCATAACGCATAACGCATAACGCATAACGCATAACGCATAACGCATAACGAATAACGCATAACGCATAACGCATAACGTATAAACCATAAGGCATAACGCTTAGCCCATAACGCAAAACTCATAACGCGTAACGCATAACGCATAACGTATAAACCATAAGGCATAACGCTTAGCCCATAACGCATAACGCATAACGCATAACGCATAACGCATAACGCATAACGCATAACGCATAACGCATAACGCATAACGCATAACGCATAACGCATAACGCATAACGCATAACGCATAACGCATAACGCATAACGCATAACGCATAACGCATAACGCATAACGCATAACCCATTGCGCATAACGCTTAACGCGTAACGCAAAACTCATAACGCGTAACGCATAACGCATAACGTATAAACCATAAGGCATAACGCTTAGCCCATAACGCATAACGCATAACGCATAACGCATAACGCATAACGCATAACTCATAACGTATAAACCATAAGGCATAACGCATAACGCATAACGCATAACGCATAACGCATAACGCATAACGCATAACGCATAACGCATAACGCATAACGCATAACGCATAACGCATAACGCATAACGCATAACGCATAACGCATAACGCATAACGCATAACGCATAACGCATAACGCATAACGCATAACGCATAACGCATAACGCATAACGCATAACGCATAACGCATAACGCATAACGCATAACGCATAACGCATAACGCATAACGCATAACGCATAACGCATAACGCATAACGCATAACGCATAACGCATAACGCTTAACGCATAACGCATAACGCATAACGCATAACGCATAACGCATAACGCATAACGCATAACGCATAACGCATAACGCATAACGCATAACGCATAACGCATTACGCATAACGCATAACGCATAACGCATAACGCATAACGCATAACGCATAACGCATAACTCATAACGCATAACGCATAACGCATAACTCATAACGCATAACGCATAACGCATAACGCATAACGCATAACGCATAACGCATAACGCATAACGCATAACCCATTGCGCATAACGCTTAACGCGTAACGCAAAACTCATAACGCGTAACGCATAACGCATAACGTATAAACCATAAGGCATAACGCTTAGCCCATAACGCATAACGCATAACGCATAACGCATAACGCATAACGCATAACGCATAACGCATAACGCATAACGCATAACGCATAACGCATAACGCATAACGCATAACGCATAACGCATAACGCATAACGCATAACGCATAACGCATAACGCATAACCCATTGCGCATAACGCTTAACGCGTAACGCAAAACTCATAACGCGTAACGCATAACGCATAACGTATAAACCATAAGGCATAACGCTTAGCCCATAACGCATAACGCATAACGCATAACGCATAACGCATAACGCATAACGCATAACGCATAACGCATAACGCATAACGCATAACACATAACGCATAACGTATAAACCATAAGGCATAACGCTTAGCCCATAACGCATAACGCATAACGCATAACGCATAACGCATTACGCATAACGCATAACGCATAACGCATAACGCATAACGCATAACGCATAACGCATAACGCATAACGCATAACGCATAACTCATAACGCATAACGCATAACGCATAACTCATAACGCATAACGCATAACGTATAAACCATAAGGCATAACGCTTAGCCCATAACGCATAACGCATAACGCATAACGCATAACGCATAACGCATAACGCATAACGCATAACGCATAACGCATAACGCATAACGCATAACGCATAACGCATAACGCATAACGCATAACGCATAACGCATAACGCATAACGCATAACGCATAACGCATAACGCATAACGCATAACGCATAACGCATAACGCATAACGCATAACGCATAACGCATAACGCATAACGCATAACGCATAACGCATAACGCATAACGCATAACGCATAACGCATAACGCATAACGCATAACGCATAACGCATAACGCATAACGCATAACGCATAACGCATAACGCATAACGCATAACGCATAACGCATAACGCATAACGCATAACGCATAACGCATAACGCATAACGCATAACGCATAACGCATAACGCATAACGCATAACGCATAACGCATAACGCATAACGCATAACGCATAACGCATAACGCATAACGCATAACGCATAACGCATAACGCATAACGCATAACGCATAACGCATAACGCATAACGCATAACGCATAACGCATAACGCATAACGCATAACGCATAACGCATAACGCATAACGCATAACGCATAACGCATAACGCATAACGCATAACGCATAACGCATAACTCATAACGCATAACGCATAACGCATAACGCATAACGCATAACGCATAACGCATAACGCATAACGCATAACGCATAACGCATAACGCATAACGCATAACGCATAACGCATAACGCATAACGCATAACGCATAACGCATAACGCATAACGCATAACGCATAACGCATAACGCATAACGCATAACGCATAACGCATAACGCATAACGCATAACGCATAACGCATAACGCATAACGCATAACGCATAACGCATAACGCATAACGCATAACGCATAACGCATAACGCATAACGCATAACGCATAACGCATAACGCATAACGCATAACGCATAACGCATAACGCATAACGCATAACGCTTAACGCATAACGCATAACGCATAACGCATAACGCATAACGCATAACGCATAACGCATAACGCATAACGCATAACGCATAACGCATAACGCATAACGCATAACGCATAACGCATAACGCATAACGCATAACGCATAACGCATAACGCATAACGCATAACGCATAACGCATAACGCATAACGCATAACGCATAACGCATAACGCATAACGCATAACGCATAACGCATAACGCATAACGCATAACGCATAACGCATAACGCATAACGCATAACGCATAACGCATAACGCATAACGCATAACGCATAACGCATAACGCATAACGCATAACGCATAACGCATAACGCATAACGCATAACGCATAACGCATAACGCATAACGCATAACGCATAACGCATAACGCATAACGCATAACGCATAACGCATAACGCATAACGCATAACGCATAACGCATAACGCATAACGAATAACGCATAACGCATAACGCATAACGTATAAACCATAAGGCATAACGCTTAGCCCATAACGCAAAACTCATAACGCGTAACGCATAACGCATAACGTATAAACCATAAGGCATAACGCTTAGCCCATAACGCATAACGCATAACGCATAACGCATAACGCATAACGCATAACGCATAACGCATAACGCATAACGCATAACGCATAACGCATAACGCATAACGCATAACGCATAACGCATAACGCATAACGCATAACGCATAACGCATAACGCATAACGCATAACGCATAACGCATAACGCATAACCCATTGCGCATAACGCTTAACGCGTAACGCAAAACTCATAACGCGTAACGCATAACGCATAACGTATAAACCATAAGGCATAACGCTTAGCCCATAACGCATAACGCATAACGCATAACGCATAACGCATAACGCATAACGCATAACGCATAACGCATAACGCATAACGCATAACGCATAACGCATAACGCATAACGCATAACGCATAACGCATAACACATAACGCATAACGCATAACGCATAACGCATAACTCATAACGTATAAACCATAAGGCATAACGCTTAGCCCATAACGCATAACGCATAACGCATAACGCATAACGCATTACGCATAACGCATAACGCATAACGCATAACGCATAACGCATAACGCATAACGCATAACGCATAACGCATAACGCATAACGCATAACGCATAACTCATAACGCATAACGCATAACGCATAACTCATAACGCATAACGCATAACGTATAAACCATAAGGCATAACGCTTAGCCCATAACGCATAACGCATAACGCATAACGCATAACGCATAACGCATAACGCATAACGCATAACGCATAACGCATAACGCATAACGCATAACGCATAACGCATAACGTATAACGCATAACGCATAACGCATAACGCATAACGCATAACGCATAACGCATAACGCATAACGCATAACGCATAACGCATAACGCTTAACGCATAACGCATAACGCATAACGCATAACGCATAACGCATAACGCATAACGCATAACGCATAACGCATAACGCATAACGCATAACGCATAACGCATAACGCATAACGCATAACGCATAACGCATAACGCATAACGCATAACGCATAACGCATAACGCATAACGCATAACGCATAACGCATAACGCATAACGCATAACGCATAACGCATAACGCATAACGCATAACGCATAACGCATAACGCATAACGCATAACGCATAACGCATAACGCATAACGCATAACGCATAACGCATAACGCATAACGCATAACGCATAACGCATAACGAATAACGCATAACGCATAACGCATAACGTATAAACCATAAGGCATAACGCTTAGCCCATAACGCAAAACTCATAACGCGTAACGCATAACGCATAACGTATAAACCATAAGGCATAACGCTTAGCCCATAACGCATAACGCATAACGCATAACGCATAACGCATAACGCATAACGCATAACGCATAACGCATAACGCATAACGCATAACGCATAACGCATAACGCATAACGCATAACGCATAACGCATAACGCATAACGCATAACGCATAACGCATAACCCATTGCGCATAACGCTTAACGCGTAACGCAAAACTCATAACGCGTAACGCATAACGCATAACGTATAAACCATAAGGCATAACGCTTAGCCCATAACGCATAACGCATAACGCATAACGCATAACGCATAACGCATAACGCATAACGCATAACGCATAACGCATAACGCATAACGCATAACGCATAACGCATAACGCATAACACATAACGCATAACGCATAACGCATAACGCATAACTCATAACGTATAAACCATAAGGCATAACGCTTAGCCCATAACGCATAACGCATAACGCATAACGCATAACGCATTACGCATAACGCATAACGCATAACGCATAACGCATAACGCATAACGCATAACGCATAACGCATAACGCATAACGCATAACGCATAACGCATAACGCATAACGCATAACTCATAACGCATAACGCATAACGCATAACTCATAACGCATAACGCATAACGTATAAACCATAAGGCATAACGCTTAGCCCATAACGCATAACGCATAACGTATAAACCATAAGGCATAACGCTTAGCCCATAACGCATAACGCATAACGCATAACGCATAACGCATTACGCATAACGCATAACGCATAACGCATAACGCATAACGCATAACGCATAACGCATAACGCATAACGCATAACGCATAACGCATAACGCATAACGCATAACGCATAACTCATAACGCATAACGCATAACGCATAACGCATAACGCATAACGCATAACGCATAACGCATAACGCATAACGCATAACGTATAACGCATAACGCATAACGCATAACGCATAACGCATAACGCATAACGCATAACGCATAACGCATAACGCATAACGCATAACGCTTAACGCATAACGCATAACGCATAACGCATAACGCATAACGCATAACGCATAACGCATAACGCATAACGCATAACGCATAACGCATAACGCATAACGCATAACGCATAACGCATAACGCATAACGCATAACGCATAACGCATAACGCATAACGCATAACGCATAACGCATAACGCATAACGCATAACGCATACCGCATAACGCATAACGCATAACGCATAACGCATAACGCATAACGCATAACGCATAACGCATAACGCATAACGCATAACGCATAACGCATAACGCATAACGCATAACGCATAACGCATAACGCATAACGCATAACGCATAACGCATAACGCATAACGCATAACGCATAACGCATAACGCATAACGCATAACGCATAACGCATAACGCATAACGCATAACGCATAACGCATAACGCATAACGCATAACGCATAACGCATAACGCATAACGCATAACGCATAACGCATAACGCATAACGCATAACGCATAACGCATAACGCATAACGCATAACGTATAAACCATAAGGCATAACGCTTAGCCCATAACGCATAACGCATAACGCATAACGCATAACGCATAACGCATAACGCATAACGCATAACTCATAACGTATAAACCATAAGGCATAACGCTTAGCCCATAACGCATAACGCATAACGCATAACGCATAACGCATAACGCATAACGCATAACGCATAACGCATAACGCATAACGCATAACGCATAACGCATAACGCATAACACATAACGCATAACGCATAACGCATAACGCATAACTCATAACGTATAAACCATAAGGCATAACGCTTAGCCCATAACGCATAACGCATAACGCATAACGCATAACGCATTACGCATAACGCATAACGCATAACGCATAACGCATAACGCATAACGCATAACGCATAACGCATAACGCATAACGCATAACGCATAACGCATAACGCATAACGCATAACTCATAACGCATAACGCATAACGCATAACTCATAACGCATAACGCATAACGTATAAACCATAAGGCATAACGCTTAGCCCATAACGCATAACGCATAACGCATAACGCATAACGCATAACGCATAACGCATAACGCATAACGCATAACGCATAACGCATAACGCATAACGTATAACGCATAACGCATAACGTATAACGCATAACGCATAACGCATAACGCATAACGCATAACGCATAACGCATAACGCATAACGCTTAACGCATAACGCATAACGCATAACGCATAACGCATAACGCATAACGCATAACGCATAACGCATAACGCATAACGCATAACGCATAACGCATAACGCATAACGCATAACGCATAACGCATAACGCATAACGCATAACGCATAACGCATAACGCATAACGCATAACGCATAACGCATAACGCATAACGCATAACGCATAACGCATAACGCATAACGCATAACGCATAACGCATAACGCATAACGCATAACGCATAACGCATAACGCATAACGCATAACGCATAACGCATAACGCATAACGCATAACGCATAACGCATAACGCATAACGCATAACGCATAACGCATAACGCATAACGCATAACGCATAACGCATAACGCATAACGCATAACGCATAACGCATAACGCATAACGCATAACGAATAACGCATAACGCATAACGCATAACGTATAAACCATAAGGCATAACGCTTAGCCCATAACGCAAAACTCATAACGCGTAACGCATAACGCATAACGTATAAACCATAAGGCATAACGCTTAGCCCATAACGCATAACGCATAACGCATAACGCATAACGCATAACGCATAACGCATAACGCATAACGCATAACGCATAACGCATAACGCATAACGCATAACGCATAACGCATAACGCATAACGCATAACGCATAACGCATAACGCATAACCCATTGCGCATAACGCTTAACGCGTAACGCAAAACTCATAACGCGTAACGCATAACGCATAACGTATAAACCATAAGGCATAACGCTTAGCCCATAACGCATAACGCATAACGCATAACGCATAACGCATAACGCATAACGCATAACGCATAACGCATAACGCATAACGCATAACGCATAACGCATAACGCATAACGCATAACGCATAACGCATAACGCATAACGCATAACACATAACGCATAACGCATAACGCATAACGCATAACTCATAACGTATAAACCATAAGGCATAACGCTTAGCCCATAACGCATAACGCATAACGCATAACGCATAACGCATTACGCATAACGCATAACGCATAACGCATAACGCATAACGCATAACGCATAACGCATAACGCATAACGCATAACGCATAACGCATAACGCATAACGCATAACTCATAACGCATAACGCATAACGCATAACTCATAACGCATAACGCATAACGTATAAACCATAAGGCATAACGCTTAGCCCATAACGCATAACGCATAACGCATAACGCATAACGCATAACGCATAACGCATAACGCATAACGCATAACGCATAACGCATAACGCATAACGCATAACGTATAACGCATAACGCATAACGCATAACGCATAACGCATAACGCATAACGCATAACGCATAACGCATAACGCATAACGCATAACGCTTAACGCATAACGCATAACGCATAACGCATAACGCATAACGCATAACGCATAACGCATAACGCATAACGCATAACGCATAACGCATAACGCATAACGCATAACGCATAACGCATAACGCATAACGCATAACGCATAACGCATAACGCATAACGCATAACGCATAACGCATAACGCATAACGCATAACGCATAACGCATAACGCATAACGCATAACGCATAACGCATAACGCATAACGCATAACGCATAACGCATAACGAATAACGCATAACGCATAACGCATAACGTA
This sequence comes from Lasioglossum baleicum, assembly GCF_051020765.1. Lineage (NCBI taxonomy): Eukaryota > Metazoa > Arthropoda > Insecta > Hymenoptera > Halictidae > Lasioglossum > Lasioglossum baleicum. The sequence goes on along the minus strand of NW_027469413.1, from coordinate 117,340 downwards.
TAAACCATAAGGCATAACGCTTAGCCCATAACGCAAAACTCATAACGCGTAACGCATAACGCATAACGTATAAACCATAAGGCATAACGCTTAGCCCATAACGCATAACGCATAACGCATAACGCATAACGCATAACGCATAACGCATAACGCATAACGCATAACGCATAACGCATAACGCATAACGCATAACGCATAACGCATAACGCATAACGCATAACGCATAACGCATAACCCATTGCGCATAACGCTTAACGCGTAACGCAAAACTCATAACGCGTAACGCATAACGCATAACGTATAAACCATAAGGCATAACGCTTAGCCCATAACGCATAACGCATAACGCATAACGCATAACGCATAACGCATAACGCATAACGCATAACGCATAACGCATAACGCATAACGCATAACGCATAACGCATAACGCATAACGCATAACACATAACGCATAACGCATAACGCATAACGCATAACTCATAACGTATAAACCATAAGGCATAACGCTTAGCCCATAACGCATAACGCATAACGCATAACGCATAACGCATTACGCATAACGCATAACGCATAACGCATAACGCATAACGCATAACGCATAACGCATAACGCATAACGCATAACGCATAACGCATAACGCATAACGCATAACGCATAACTCATAACGCATAACGCATAACGCATAACTCATAACGCATAACGCATAACGTATAAACCATAAGGCATAACGCTTAGCCCATAACGCATAACGCATAACGCATAACGCATAACGCATAACGCATAACGCATAACGCATAACGCATAACGCATAACGCATAACGCATAACGCATAACGTATAACGCATAACGCATAACGCATAACGCATAACGCATAACGCATAACGCATAACGCATAACGCATAACGCATAACGCATAACGCTTAACGCATAACGCATAACGCATAACGCATAACGCATAACGCATAACGCATAACGCATAACGCATAACGCATAACGCATAACGCATAACGCATAACGCATAACGCATAACGCATAACGCATAACGCATAACGCATAACGCATAACGCATAACGCATAACGCATAACGCATAACGCATAACGCATAACGCATAACGCATAACGCATAACGCATAACGCATAACGCATAACGCATAACGCATAACGCATAACGCATAACGCATAACGCATAACGCATAACGCATAACGCATAACGCATAACGCATAACGCATAACGCATAACGCATAACGCATAACGCATAACGCATAACGCATAACGCATAACGCATAACGCATAACGCATAACGCATAACGCATAACGCATAACGCATAACGCATAACGCATAACGCATAACGCATAACGCATAACGCATAACGCATAACGCATAACGCATAACGCATAACGCATAACGCATAACGCATAACGCATAACGCATAACGCATAACGCATAACGCATAACGCATAACGCATAACGCATAACGCATAACGCATAACGCATAACGCATAACGCATAACGCATAACGCATAACGCATAACGCATAACGCATAACGCATAACGCATAACGCATAACGCATAACGCATAACGTATAAACCATAAGGCATAACGCTTAGCCCATAACGCATAACGCATAACGCATAACGCATAACGCATAACGCATAACGCATAACGCATAACTCATAACGTATAAACCATAAGGCATAACGCTTAGCCCATAACGCATAACGCATAACGCATAACGCATAACGCATAACGCATAACGCATAACGCATAACGCATAACGCATAACGCATAACGCATAACGCATAACGCATAACGCATAACGCATAACGCATAACGCATAACGCATAACGCATAACGCATAACGCATAACGCATAACGCATAACGCATAACGCATAACGCATAACGCATAACGCATAACGCATAACGCATAACGCATAACGCATAACGCATAACGCATAACGCATAACGCATAACGCATAACGCATAACGCATAACGCATAACGCATAACGCATAACGCATAACGCATAACGCATAACGCATAACGCATAACGCATAACGCATAACGCATAACGCATAACGCATAACCCATTGCGCATAACGCTTAACGCGTAACGCAAAACTCATAACGCGTAACGCATAACGCATAACGTATAAACCATAAGGCATAACGCTTAGCCCATAACGCATAACGCATAACGCATAACGCATAACGCATAACGCATAACGCATAACGCATAACGCATAACGCATAACGCATAACGCATAACGCATAACGCATAACGCATAACGCATAACGCATAACCCATTGCGCATAACGCTTAACGCGTAACGCAAAACTCATAACGCGTAACGCATAACGCATAACGTATAAACCATAAGGCATAACGCTTAGCCCATAACGCATAACGCATAACGCATAACGCATAACGCATAACGCATAACGCATAACGCATAACGCATAACGCATAACGCATAACGCATAACGCATAACGCATAACGCATAACACATAACGCATAACGCATAACGCATAACGCATAACTCATAACGTATAAACCATAAGGCATAACGCTTAGCCCATAACGCATAACGCATAACGCATAACGCATAACGCATAACGCATAACGCATAACGCATAACGCATAACTCATAACGCATAACGCATAACGCATAACTCATAACGCATAACGCATAACGCATAACGCATAACGCATAACGCATAACGCATAACGCATAACGCATAACGCATAACGCATAACGCATAACGCATAACCCATTGCGCATAACGCTTAACGCGTAACGCAAAACTCATAACGCGTAACGCATAACGCATAACGTATAAACCATAAGGCATAACGCTTAGCCCATAACGCATAACGCATAACGCATAACGCATAACGCATAACGCATAACGCATAACGCATAACGCATAACGCATAACGCATAACGCATAACTCATAACGTATAAACCATAAGGCATAACGCTTAGCCCATAACGCATAACGCATAACGCATAACGCATAACGCATAACGCATAACGCATAACGCATAACGCATAACGCATAACGCATAACGCATAACGCATAACGCATAACGTATAACGCATAACGCATAACGCATAACGCATAACGCATAACGCATAACGCATAACGCATAACGCATAACGCATAACGCATAACGCATAACGCATAACGCTTAACGCATAACGCATAACGCATAACGCATAACTCATAACGTATAAACCATAAGGCATAACGCTTAGCCCATAACGCATAACGCATGACGCATAACGCATAACGCATAACGCATAACGCATAACGCATAACGCATAACGCATAACGCATAACGCATAACGCATAACGCATAACGCATAACGCATAACGCATAACGCATAACGCATAACGCATAAAGCATAACGCATAACGCATAACGCATAACGCATAACGCATAACGTATAACGCATAACGCATGACGCATAACGCATAACGCATAACGCATAACGCATAACGCATAACGCATAACGCATAACGCATAACGCTTAACGCATAACGCATAACGCATAACGCATAACGCATAACGCATAACGCATAACGCATAACGCATAACGCATAACGCATAACGCATAACGCATAACGCATAACGCATTACGCATAACGCATAACGCATAACGCATAACGCATAACGCATAACGCATAACGCATAACGCATAACTCATAACGCATAACGCATAACGCATAACTCATAACGCATAACGCATAACGCATAACGCATAACGCATAACGCATAACGCATAACGCATAACCCATTGCGCATAACGCTTAACGCGTAACGCAAAACTCATAACGCGTAACGCATAACGCATAACGTATAAACCATAAGGCATAACGCTTAGCCCATAACGCATAACGCATAACGCATAACGCATAACGCATAACGCATAACGCATAACGCATAACGCATAACGCATAACGCATAACGCATAACGCATAACGCATAACGCATAACGCATAACGCATAACGCATAACCCATTGCGCATAACGCTTAACGCGAAACGCAAAACTCATAACGCGTAACGCATAACGCATAACGTATAAACCATAAGGCATAACGCTTAGCCCATAACGCATAACGCATAACGCATAACGCATAACGCATAACGCATAACGCATAACGCATAACGCATAACGCATAACGCATAACGCATAACGCATAACGCATAACGCATAACGCATAACGCATAACGCATAACGCATAACGCATAACGCATAACGCATAACGCATAACGCATAACGCATAACGCATAACGCATAACGCATAACGCATAACGCATAACGCATAACGCATAACGCATAACGCATAACGCATAACGCATAACGCATAACGCATAACGCATAACGCATAACGCATAACGCATAACGCATAACGCATAACGCATAACGCATAACGCATAACGCATAACGCATAACGCATAACGCATAACGCATAACGCATAACGCTTAACGCATAACGCATAACGCATAACGCATAACGCATAACGCATAACGCATAACGCATAACGCATAACGCATAACGCATAACGCATAACGCATAACGCATAACGCATAACGCATAACGCATAACGCATAACGCATAACGCATAACGCATAACGCATAACGCATAACGCATAACGCATAACGCATAACGCATAACGCATAACGCATAACGCATAACGCATAACGCATAACGCATAACGCATAACGCATAACGCATAACGCATAACGCATAACGCATAACGCATAACGCATAACGCATAACGCATAACGCATAACGCATAACGCATAACGCATAACGCATAACGCATAACGCATAACGCATAACGCATAACGCATAACGCATAACGCATAACGCATAACGTATAAACCATAAGGCATAACGCATAACGCATAACGCATAACGCATAACGCATAACGCATAACGCATAACGCATAACGCATAACGCATAACGCATAACGCATAACGCATAACGCATAACGCATAACGCATAACGCATAACGCATAACGCATAACGCATAACGCATAACGCATAACGCATAACGCATAACGCATAACGCATAACGCATAACGCATAACGCATAACGCATAACGCATAACGCATAACGCATAACGCATAACGCATAACGCATAACGCATAACGCATAACGCATAACGCATAACGCATAACGCATAACGCATAACGCATAACGCATAACGCATAACGCATAACGCATAACGCATAACGCATAACGCATAACGCATAACGCATAACGCATAACGCATAACGCATAACGCATAACGCATAACGCATAACGCATAACGCATAACGCATAACGCATAACGCATAACGCATAACGCATAACGCATAACGCATAACGCATAACGCATAACGCATAACGCATAACGCATAACGCATAACGCATAACGCATAACGCATAACGCATAACGCATAACTCATAACGCATAACGCATAACGCATAACTCATAACGCATAACGCATAACGTATAAACCATAAGGCATAACGCTTAGCCCATAACGCATAACGCATAACGCATAACGCATAACGCATAACGCATAACGCATAACGCATAACGCATAACGCATAACGCATAACGCATAACGCATAACGCATAACGCATAACGCATAACGCATAACGCATAACGCATAACGCATAACGCATAACGCATAACGCATAACGCATTACGCATAACGCATAACGCATAACGCATAACGCATAACGCATAACGCATAACGCATAACGCATAACGCATAACGCATAACGCATAACGCATAACTCATAACGCATAACGCATAACGCATAACTCATAACGCATAACGCATAACGTATAAACCATAAGGCATAACGCTTAGCCCATAACGCATAACGCATAACGCATAACGCATAACGCATAACGCATAACGCATAACGCATAACGCATAACGCATAACGCATAACGCATAACGTATAACGCATAACGCATAACGCATAACGCATAACGCATAACGCATAACGCATAACGCATAACGCATAACGCATAACGCATAACGCATAACGCATAACGCATAACGTATAAACCATAAGGCATAACGCTTAGCCCATAACGCAAAACTCATAACGCGTAACGCATAACGCATAACGTATAAACCATAAGGCATAACGCTTAGCCCATAACGCATAACGCATAACGCATAACGCATAACGCATAACGCATAACGCATAACGCATAACGCATAACGCATAACGCATAACGCATAACGCATAACGCATAACGCATAACGCATAACCCATTGCGCATAACGCTTAACGCGTAACGCAAAACTCATAACGCGTAACGCATAACGCATAACGTATAAACCATAAGGCATAACGCTTAGCCCATAACGCATAACGCATAACGCATAACGCATAACGCATAACGCATAACGCATAACGCATAACGCATAACGCATAACGCATAACGCATAACGCATAACACATAACGCATAACGCATAACGCATAACGCATAACTCATAACGTATAAACCATAAGGCATAACCTTTAGCCCATAACGCATAACGCATAACGCATAACGCATAACGCATAACGCATAACGCATAACGCATAACGCATAACGCATAACGCATAACGCATAACGCATAACGCATAACGCATAACGCATAACGCATAACGCATAACGCATAACGCATAACGCATAACGCACAACGCATAACGCATAACGCATTACGCATAACGCATAACGCATAACGCATAACGCATAACGCATAACGCATAACGCATAACGCATAACGCATAACGCATAACGCATAACGCATAACTCATAACGCATAACGCATAACGCATAACTCATAACGCATAACGCATAACGTATAAACCATAAGGCATAACGCTTAGCCCATAACGCATAACGCATAACGCATAACGCATAACGCATAACGCATAACGCATAACGCATAACGCATAACGCATAACGCATAACGCATAACGTATAACGCATAACGCATAACGCATAACGCATAACGCATAACGCATAACGCATAACGCATAACGCATAACGCATAACGCATAACGCATAACGCATAACGCATAACGCATAACGTATAAACCATAAGGCATAACGCTTAGCCCATAACGCAAAACTCATAACGCGTAACGCATAACGCATAACGTATAAACCATAAGGCATAACGCTTAGCCCATAACGCATAACGCATAACGCATAACGCATAACGCATAACGCATAACGCATAACGCATAACGCATAACGCATAACGCATAACGCATAACGCATAACGCATAACCCATTGCGCATAACGCTTAACGCGTAACGCAAAACTCATAACGCGTAACGCATAACGCATAACGTATAAACCATAAGGCATAACGCTTAGCCCATAACGCATAACGCATAACGCATAACGCATAACGCATAACGCATAACGCATAACGCATAACGCATAACGCATAACGCATAACGCATAACGCATAACGCATAACGCATAACACATAACGCATAACGCATAACGCATAACGCATAACTCATAACGTATAAACCATAAGGCATAACCTTTAGCCCATAACGCATAACGCATAACGCATAACGCATAACGCATTACGCATAACGCATAACGCATAACGCATAACGCATAACGCATAACGCATAACGCATAACGCATAACGCATAACGCATAACGCATAACGCATAACTCATAACGCATAACGCATAACGCATAACTCATAACGCATAACGCATAACGTATAAACCATAAGGCATAACGCTTAGCCCATAACGCATAACGCATAACGCATAACGCATAACGCATAACGCATAACGCATAACGCATAACGCATAACGCATAACGCATAACGCATAACGCATAACGTATAACGCATAACGCATAACGCATAACGCATAACGCATAACGCATAACGCATAACGCATAACGCATAACGCATAACGCATAACGCATAACGCATAACGCATAACGCATAACGCATAACGCATAACGCATAACGCATAACGCATAACGTATAACGCATAACGCATAACGCATAACGCATAACGCATAACGCATAACGCATAACGCATAACGCATAACGCATAACGCATAACGCTTAACGCATAACGCATAACGCATAACGCATAACGCATAACGCATAACGCATAACGCATAACGCATAACGCATAACGCATAACGCATAACGCATAACGCATAACGCATAACGCATAACGCATAACGCATAACGCATAACGCATAACGCATAACGCATAACGCATAACGCATAACGCATAACGCATAACGCATAACGCATAACGCATAACGCATAACGCATAACGCATAACGCATAACGCATAACGCATAACGCATAACGCATAACGCATAACGCATAACGCATAACGCATAACGCATAACGCATAACGCATAACGCATAACGCATAACGCATAACGCATAACGCATAACGCATAACGCATAACGCATAACGCATAACGCATAACGCATAACGCATAACGTATAAACCATAAGGCATAACGCATAGCCCATAACGCATAACGCATAACGCATAACGCATAACGCATAACGCATAACGCATAACGCATAACGCATAACGCATAACGCATAACGCATAACGCATAACGCATAACGCATAACGCATAACGCATAACGCATAACGCATAACGCATAACGCATAACGCATAACGCATAACGCATAACGCATAACGCATAACGCATAACGCATAACGCATAACGCATAACGCATAACGCATAACGCATAACGCATAACGCATAACGCATAACGCATAACGCATAACGCATAACGCATAACGCATAACGCATAACGCATAACGCATAACGCATAACGCATAACGCATAACGCATAACGCATAACGCATAACGCATAACGCATAACGCATAACGCATAAAGCATAACGCATAACGCATAACGCATAACGCATAACGTATAAACCATAAGGCATAACGCATAGCCCATAACGCATAACGCATAACGCATAACGCATAACGCATAACGCATAACGCATAACGCATAACGCATAACGCATAACGCATAACGCATAACGCATAACGCATAACGCATAACGCATAACGCATAACGCATAACGTATAAACCATAAGGCATAACGCATAGCCCATAACGCATAACGCATAACGCATAACGCATAACGCATAACGCATAACGCATAACGCATAACGCATAACGCATAACGCATAACGCATAACGCATAACGCATAACGCATAACGCATAACGCATAACGCATAACGCATAACGCATAACGCATAACGCATAACGCATAACGCATAACTCATAACGTATAAACCATAAGGCATAACGCTTAGCCCATAACGCATAACGCATAACGCATAACGCATAACGCATAACGCATAACGCATAACGCATAACGCATAACGCATAACGCATAACGCATAACGCATAACGCATAACGCATAACGCATAACGCATAACGCATAACGCATAACGCATAACGCATAACGCATACCGCATAACGCATAACGCATAACGCATAACGCATAACGCATAACGCATAACGCATAACGCTTAACGCATAACGCATAACGCATAACGCATAACACATAACGCATAACGGATAACGCTTGACGCATAACGCATAACGCATAACGCTTAACGCATAACGCATAACGCATAACGCATAACGCATAACGCATAACGCATAACGCATAACGCATAACGCATAACGCATAACGCATAACGCATAACGCATAACGCATAACGCATAACGCATAACGCATAACGCATAACGCATAACGCATAACGCATAACGCATAACGCATAACGCATAACGAATAACGCATAACGCATAACGCATAACGCATAACGCATAACGCATAACGCATAACGCATAACGCATAACGCATAACGCATAACGCATAACGCATAACGCATAACGCATAACGCATAACGCATAACGCATAACGCATAACGCATAACGCATAACGCATAACGCATAACGCATAACGCATAACGCATAACGCATAACGCATAACGCATAACGCATAACGCATAACGCATAACGCATAACGCATAACGCATAACGCATAACGCATAACGCATAACGCATAACGCATAACGCATAACGCATAACGCATAACTCATAACGTATAAACCATAAGGCATAACGCTTAGCCCATAACGCATAACGCATAACGCATAATGCATAACGCATAACGCATAACGCATAACGCATAACGCATAACGCATAACGCATAACGCATAACGCATAACGCATAACGCATAACGCATAACGCATAACGCATAACGCATAACGCATAACGTATAAACCATAAAGCATAACGCTTAGCCCATAACGCATAACGCATAACGCATAACGCATAACGCATAACGCATAACGCATAACTCATAACGTATAAACCATAAGGCATAACGCTTAGCCCATAACGCATAACGCATAACGCATAACGCATAACGCATAACGCATAACGCATAACGCATAACGCATAACGCATAACGCATAACGCATAACGCATAACGCATAACGCATAACGCATAACGCATAACGCATAACGCATAACGCATAACGCATAACGCATAACGCATAACGCATAACGCATAACGCATAACGCATAACGCATAACGCATAACGCATAACGCATAACGCATAACGCATAACGCATAACGCATAACGCATAACGCATAACGCATAACGCATAACGCATAACGCATAACGCATAACGCATAACGCATAACGCATAACGCATAACGCATAACGCATAACGCATAACGCATAACGCATAACGCATAACGCATAACGTATAACGCATAACGCATAACGCATAACGCATAACGCATAACGCATAACGCATAACGCATAACCCATAACGCTTAACGCATAACGCATAACGCATAACGCATAACGCATAACGCATAACGCATAACGCATAACGCATAACGCATAACGCATAACGCATAACGCATAACGCATAACGCATAACGCATAACGCATAACGCATAACGCATAACGCATAACGCATAACGCTTAACGCATAACGCATAACGCATAACGCATAACGCATAACGCATAACGCATAACGCATAACGCATAACGCATAACGCATAACGCATAACGCATAACGCATTACGCATAACGCATAACGCATAACGCATAACGCATAACGCATAACGCATAACGCATAACGCATAACTCATAACGCATAACGCATAACGCATAACTCATAACGCATAACGCATAACGCATAACGCATAACGCATAACCCATTGCGCATAACGCTTAACGCGTAACGCAAAACTCATAACGCGTAACGCATAACGCATAACGTATAAACCATAAGGCATAACGCTTAGCCCATAACGCATAACGCATAACGCATAACGCATAACGCATAACGCATAACGCATAACGCATAACGCATAACGCATAACGCATAACGCATAACGCATAACGCATAACGCATAACGCATAACGCATAACGCATAACGCATAACCCATTGCGCATAACGCTTAACGCGTAACGCAAAACTCATAACGCGTAACGCATAACGCATAACGTATAAACCATAAGGCATAACGCTTAGCCCATAACGCATAACGCATAACGCATAACGCATAACGCATAACGCATAACGCATAACGCATAACGCATAACGCATAACGCATAACGCATAACGCATAACGCATAACGCATAACGCATAACGCATAACGCATAACGCATAACGCTTAACGCATAACGCATAACGCATAACGCATAACTCATAACGTATAAACCATAAGGCATAACGCTTAGCCCATAACGCATAACGCATGACGCATAACGCATAACGCATAACGCATAACGCATAACGCATAACGCATAACGCATAACGCATAACGCATAACGCATAACGCATAACGCATAACGCATAACGCATAACGCATAACGCATAACGCATAACGCATAACGCATAAAGCATAACGCATAACGCATAACGCATAACGCATAACGTATAACGCATAACGCAAGACGCATAACGCATAACGCATAACGCATAACGCATAACGCATAACGCATAACGCATAACGCATAACGCTTAACGCATAACGCATAACGCATAACGCATAACGCATAACGCATAACGCATAACGCATAACGCATAACGCATAACGCATAACTCATAACGTATAAACCATAAGGCATAACGCTTAGCCCATAACGCATAACGCATAACGCATAATGCATAACGCATAACGCATAACGCATAACGCATAACGCATAACGCATAACGCATAACGCATAACGCATAACGCATAACGCATAACGCATAACGCATAACGCATAACGCATAACGCATAACGTATAAACCATAAAGCATAACGCTTAGCCCATAACGCATAACGCATAACGCATAACGCATAACGCATAACGCATAACGCATAACTCATAACGTATAAACCATAAGGCATAACGCTTAGCCCATAACGCATAACGCATAACGCATAACGCATAACGCATAACGCATAACGCATAACGCATAACGCATAACGCATAACGCATAACGCATAACGCATAACGCATAACGCATAACGCATAACGCATAACGCATAACGCATAACGCATAACGCATAACGCATAACGCATAACGCATAACGCATAACGCATAACGCATAACGCATAACGCATAACGCATAACGCATAACGCATAACGCATAACGCATAACGCATAACGCATAACGCATAACGCATAACGCATAACGCATAACGCATAACGCATAACGCATAACGCATAACGCATAACGCATAACGCATAACGCATAACGCATAACGCATAACGCATAACGCATAACGTATAACGCATAACGCATAACGCATAACGCATAACGCATAACGCATAACGCATAACGCATAACCCATAACGCTTAACGCATAACGCATAACGCATAACGCATAACGCATAACGCATAACGCATAACGCATAACGCATAACGCATAACGCATAACGCATAACGCATAACGCATAACGCATAACGCATAACGCATAACGCATAACGCATAACGCATAACGCATAACGCTTAACGCATAACGCATAACGCATAACGCATAACGCATAACGCATAACGCATAACGCATAACGCATAACGCATAACGCATAACGCATAACGCATTACGCATAACGCATAACGCATAACGCATAACGCATAACGCATAACGCATAACGCATAACGCATAACTCATAACGCATAACGCATAACGCATAACTCATAACGCATAACGCATAACGCATAACGCATAACGCATAACGCATAACCCATTGCGCATAACGCTTAACGCGTAACGCAAAACTCATAACGCGTAACGCATAACGCATAACGTATAAACCATAAGGCATAACGCTTAGCCCATAACGCATAACGCATAACGCATAACGCATAACGCATAACGCATAACGCATAACGCATAACGCATAACGCATAACGCATAACGCATAACGCATAACGCATAACGCATAACGCATAACGCATAACGCATAACCCATTGCGCATAACGCTTAACGCGTAACGCAAAACTCATAACGCGTAACGCATAACGCATAACGTATAAACCATAAGGCATAACGCTTAGCCCATAACGCATAACGCATAACGCATAACGCATAACGCATAACGCATAACGCATAACGCATAACGCATAACGCATAACGCATAACGCATAACGCATAACGCATAACGCATAACGCATAACGCATAACGCATAACGCTTAACGCATAACGCATAACGCATAACGCATAACTCATAACGTATAAACCATAAGGCATAACGCTTAGCCCATAACGCATAACGCATGACGCATAACGCATAACGCATAACGCATAACGCATAACGCATAACGCATAACGCATAACGCATAACGCATAACGCATAACGCATAACGCATAACGCATAACGCATAACGCATAACGCATAACGCATAACGCATAAAGCATAACGCATAACGCATAACGCATAACGCATAACGCATAACGTATAACGCATAACGCAAGACGCATAACGCATAACGCATAACGCATAACGCATAACGCATAACGCATAACGCATAACGCATAACGCTTAACGCATAACGCATAACGCATAACGCATAACGCATAACGCATAACGCATAACGCATAACGCATAACGCATAACGCATTACGCATAACGCATAACGCATAACGCATAACGCATAACGCATAACGCATAACGCATAACTCATAACGCATAACGCATAACGCATAACTCATAACGCATAACGCATAACGCATAACGCATAACGCATAACGCATAACGCATAACGCATAACGCATAACGCATAACGCATAACGCATAACGCATAACCCATTGCGCATAACGCTTAACGCGTAACGCAAAACTCATAACGCGTAACGCATAACGCATAACGTATAAACCATAAGGCATAACGCTTAGCCCATAACGCATAACGCATAACGCATAACGCATAACGCATAACGCATAACGCATAACGCATAACGCATAACGCATAACGCATAACGCATAACGCATAACGCATAACGCATAACGCATAACCCATTGCGCATAACGCTTAACGCGTAACGCAAAACTCATAACGCGTAACGCATAACGCATAACGTATAAACCATAAGGCATAACGCTTAGCCCATAACGCATAACGCATAACGCATAACGCATAACGCATAACGCATAACGCATAACGCATAACGCATAACGCATAACGCATAACGCATAACGCATAACGCATAACGCATAACGCATAACGCATAACGCATAACGCATAACGCATAACGCATAACGCATAACGCATAACGCATAACTCATAACGTATAAACCATAAGGCATAACGCTTAGCCCATAACGCATAACGCATAACGCATAACGCATAACGCATAACGCATAACGCATTACGCATAACGCATAACGCATAACGCATAACGCATAACGCATAACGCATAACGCATAACGCATAACGCATAACTCATAACGCATAACGCATAACGCATAACTCATAACGCATAACGCATAACGCATAACGCATAACGCATAACGCATAACGCATAACGCATAACGCATAACGCATAACGCATAACGCATAACGCATAACGCATAACCCATTGCGCATAACGCATAACCCATTGCGCATAACGCTTAACGCGTAACGCAAAACTCATAACGCGTAACGCATAACGCATAACGTATAAACCATAAGGCATAACGCTTAGCCCATAACGCATAACGCATAACGCATAACGCATAACGCATAACGCATAACGCATAACGCATAACGCATAACGCATAACGCATAACGCATAACGCATAACGCATAACTCATAACGTATAAACCATAAGGCATAACGCTTAGCCCATAACGCATAACGCATAACGCATAACGCATAACGCATAACGCATAACGCATAACGCATAACGCATAACGCATAACGCATAACGCATAACGCATAACGCATAACGTATAACGCATAACGCATAACGCATAACGCATAACGCATAACGCATAACGCATAACGCATAACGCATAACGCATAACGCATAACGCATAACGCATAACGCATAACGCATAACGCATAACGCATAACGCAAAACGCATAACGCATAACGCATAACGCATAACGCATAACGCATAACGCTTAACGCATAACCCATAACGCATAACGCATAACGCATAACGCATAACGCATAACGCATAACGCATAACGCATAACGCATAACGCATAACGCATAACGCATAACGCATAACGCATAACGCATAACGCATAACGCATAACGCATAACGCATAACGCATAACGCATAACGCATAACGCATAACGCATAACGTATAAACCATAAGGCATAACGCATAACGCATAACGCATAACGCATAACGCATAACGCATAACGCATAACGCATAACGCATAACGCATAACGCATAACGCATAACGCATAACGCATAACGCATAACGCATAACGCATAACGCATAACGCATAACGCATAACGCATAACGCATAACGCATAACGCATAACGCATAACGCATAACGCATAACGCATAACGCATAACGCATAACGCATAACGCATAACGCATAACGCATAACGCATAACGCATAACGCATAACGCATAACGCATAACGCATAACGCATAACGCATAACGCATAACGCATAACTCATAACGTATAAACCATAAGGCATAACGCTTAGCCCATAACGCATAACGCATAACGCATAACGCATAACGCATAACGCATAACGCATAACGCATAACGCATAACGCATAACGCATAACGCATAACGCATAACGCATAACGCATAACGCATAACGCATAACGCATAACGCATAACGCATAACGCATAACGTATAAACCATAAGGCATAACGCTTAGCCCATAACGCATAACGCATAACGCATAACGCATAACGCATAACGCATAACGCATAACGCACAACGCATAACGCATAACTCATAACGTATAAACCATAAGGCATAACGCTTAGCCCATAACGCATAACGCATAACGCATAACGCATAACGCATAACGCATAACGCATAACGCATAACGCATAGCGCATAACGCATAACGCATAACGCATAACGCATAACGCATAACGCATAACGCATAACGCATAACGCATAACGCATAACGCATAACGCATAACGCATAACGCATAACGCATAACGCATAACGCATAACGCATAACGCATAACGCATAACGCATAACGCATAACGCATAACGCATAACGCATAACGCATAACGCATAACGCATAACGCATAACGCATAACGCATAACGCATAACGCATAACGCATAACGCATAACGCATAACGTATAACGCATAACGCATAACGCATAACGCATAACGCATAACGCATAACGCATAACGCATAACGCATAACGCATAACGCATAACGCATAACGCATAACGCTTAACGCATAACGCATAACGCATAACGCATAACGCATAACGCATAACGCATAACGCATAACGCATAACGCATAACGCATAACGCATAACGCATAACGCATTACGCATAACGCATAACGCATAACGCATAACGCATAACGCATAACGCATAACGCATAACGCATAACTCATAACGCATAACGCATAACGCATAACTCATAACGCATAACGCATAACGCATAACGCATAACGCATAACGCATAACGCATAACGCATAACGCATTACCCATTGCGCATAACGCTTAACGCGTAACGCAAAACTCATAACGCGTAACGCATAACGCATAACGTATAAACCATAAGGCATAACGCTTAGCCCATAACGCATAACGCATAACGCATAACGCATAACGCATAACGCATAACGCATAACGCATAACGCATAACGCATAACGCATAACGCATAACGCATAACGCATAACGCATAACGCATAACGCATAACGCATAACGCATAACGCATAACGCATAACGCATAACGCATAACCCATTGCGCATAACGCTTAACGCGTAACGCAAAACTCATAACGCGTAACGCATAACGCATAACGTATAAACCATAAGGCATAACGCTTAGCCCATAACGCATAACGCATAACGCATAACGCATAACGCATAACCCATAACGCATAACGCATAACGCATAACGCATAACGCATAACGCATAACGCATAACGCATAACGCATAACGCATAACGCATAACGCATAACGCATAACGCATAACGCATAACGCATAACGCTTAACGCGTAACGCAAAACTCATAACGCGTAACGCATAACGCATAACGTATAAACCATAAGGCATAACGCTTAGCCCATAACGCATAACGCATAACGCATTACGCATAACGCATAACGCATAACGCATAACGCATAACGCATAACGCATAACTCATAACGTATAAACCATAAGGCATAACGCTTAGCCCATAACGCATAACGCATAACGCATAACGCATAACGCATAACGCATAACGCATAACGCATAACGCATAACGCATAACGCATAACGCATAACGCATAACGCATAACGCATAACGCATAACGCATAACGCATAACGCATAACGCATAACGTATAAACCATAAGGCATAACGCTTAGCCCATAACGCATAACGCATAACGCATAACGCATAACGCATAACGCATAACGCACAACGCATAACGCATAACTCATAACGTATAAACCATAAGGCATAACGCTTAGCCCATAACGCATAACGCATAACGCATAACGCATAACGCATAACGCATAACGCATAACGCATAACGCATAACGCATAACGCATAACGCATAACGCATAGCGCATAACGCATAACGCATAACGCATAACGCATAACGCATAACGCATAACGCATAACGCATAACGCATAACGCATAACGCATAACGCATAACGCATAACGCATAACGCATAACGCATAACGCATAACGCATAACGCATAACGCATAACGCATAACGCATAACGCATAACGCATAACGCATAACGCATAACGCATAACGCATAACGCATAACGCATAACGCATAACGCATAACGCATAACGCATAACGCATAACGTATAACGCATAACGCATAACGCATAACGCATAACGCATAACGCATAACGCATAACGCATAACGCATAACGCATAACGCATAACGCTTAACGCATAACGCATAACGCATAACGCATAACGCATAACGCATAACGCATAACGCATAACGCATAACGCATAACGCATAACGCATAACGCATAACGCATAACGCATTACGCATAACGCATAACGCATAACGCATAACGCATAACGCATAACGCATAACGCATAACTCATAACGCATAACGCATAACGCATAACTCATAACGCATAACGCATAACGCATAACGCATAACGCATAACGCATAACGCATAACGCATTACCCATTGCGCATAACGCTTAACGCGTAACGCAAAACTCATAACGCGTAACGCATAACGCATAACGTATAAACCATAAGGCATAACGCTTAGCCCATAACGCATAACGCATAACGCATAACGCATAACGCATAACGCATAACGCATAACGCATAACGCATAACGCATAACGCATAACGCATAACGCATAACGCATAACGCATAACGCATAACGCATAACGCATAACGCATAACGCATAACGCATAACGCATAACCCATTGCGCATAACGCTTAACGCGTAACGCAAAACTCATAACGCGTAACGCATAACGCATAACGTATAAACCATAAGGCATAACGCTTAGCCCATAACGCATAACGCATAACGCATAACGCATAACGCATAACGCATAACGCATAACGCATAACGCATAACGCATAACGCATAACGCATAACGCATAACGCATAACGCATAACGCATAACGCATAACGCATAACGCATAACGCATAACGCATAACGCATAACGCATAACGCATAACGCATAACGCTTAACGCGTAACGCAAAACTCATAACGCGTAACGCATAACGCATAACGTATAAACCATAAGGCATAACGCTTAGCCCATAACGCATAACGCATAACGCATTACGCATAACGCATAACGCATAACGCATAACGCATAACGCATAACGCATAACGCATAACGCATAACGCATAACTCATAACGCATAACGCATAACGCATAACTCATAACGCATAACGCATAACGCATAACGCATAACGCATAACGCATAACGCATAACGCATAACGCATAACGCATAACCCATTGCGCATAACGCATAACCCATTGCGCATAACGCTTAACGCGTAACGCAAAACTCATAACGCGTAACGCATAACGCATAACGTATAAACCATAAGGCATAACGCTTAGCCCATAACGCATAACGCATAACGCATAACGCATAACGCATAACGCATAACGCATAACGCATAACGCATAACGCATAACGCATAACGCATAACGCATAACGCATAACGCATAACGCATAACGCATAACGCATAACGCATAACGCATAACTCATAACGTATAAACCATAAGGCATAACGCTTAGCCCATAACGCATAACGCATAACGCATAACGCATAACGCATAACGCATAACGCATAACGCATAACGCATAACGCATAACGCATAACGCATAACGTATAACGCATAACGCATAACGCATAACGCATAACGCATAACGCATAACGCATAACGCATAACGCATAACGCATAACGCATAACGCATAACGCATAACGCATAACGCATAACGCATAACGCATAACGCATAACGCATAACGCATAACGCATAACGCATAACGCATAACGCATAACGCATAACGCATAACGCATAACGCATAACGCATAACGCATAACGCATAACGCATAACGCTTAACGCATAACCCATAACGCATAACGCATAACGCATAACGCATAACGCATAACGCATAACGCATAACGCATAACGCATAACGCATAACGCATAACGCATAACGCATAACGCATAACGCATAACGCATAACGCATAACGCATAACGCATAACGCATAACGCATAACGCATAACGCATAACGCATAACGCATAACGCATAACGCATAACGCATAACGCATAACGTATAAACCATAAGGCATAACGCATAACGCATAACGCATAACGCATAACGCATAACGCATAACGCATAACGCATAACGCATAACGCATAACGCATAACGCATAACGCATAACGCATAACGCATAACGCATAACGCATAACGCATAACGCATAACGCATAACGCATAACGCATAACGCATAACGCATAACGCATAACGCATAACGCATAACGCATAACGCATAACGCATAACGCATAACGCATAACGCATAACGCATAACGCATAACGCATAACGCATAACGCATAACGCATAACGCATAACGCATAACGCATAACGCATAACGCATAACGCATAACGCATAACGCATAACGCATAACGCATAACGCATAACGCATAACGCATAACGTATAACGCATAACGCATAACGCATAACGCATAACGCATAACGCATAACGCATAACGCATAACGCATAACGCATAACGCATAACTCATAACGTATAAACCATAAGGCATAACGCTTAGCCCATAACGCATAACGCATAACGCATAACGCATAACGCATAACGCATAACGCATAACGCATAACGCATAACGCATAACGCATAACGCATAACGCATAACGCATAACGCATAACGCATAACGCATAACGTATAAACCATAAGGCATAACGCTTAGCCCATAACGCATAACGCATAACGCATAACGCATAACGCATAACGCATAACGCATAACGCATAACGTATAAACCATAAGGCATAACGCATAACGCATAACGCATAACGCATAACGCATAACGCATAACGCATAACGCATAACGCATAACGCATAACGCATAACGCATAACGCATAACGCATAACGCATAACGCATAACGCATAACGCATAACGCATAACGCATAACGCATAACGCATAACGCATAACGCATAACGCATAACGCATAACGCATAACGCATAACGCATAACGCATAACGCATAACGCATAACGCATAACGCATAACGCATAACGCATAACGCATAACGCATAACGCATAACGCATAACGCATAACGCATAACGCATAACGCATAACGCATAACGCATAACGCATAACGCATAACGCATAACGTATAACGCATAACGCATAACGCATAACGCATAACGCATAACGCATAACGCATAACGCATAACGCATAACGCATAACGCATAACGCATAACTCATAACGTATAAACCATAAGGCATAACGCTTAGCCCATAACGCATAACGCATAACGCATAACGCATAACGCATAACGCATAACGCATAACGCATAACGCATAACGCATAACGCATAACGCATAACGCATAACGCATAACGCATAACGCATAACGCATAACGCATAACGTATAAACCATAAGGCATAACGCTTAGCCCATAACGCATAACGCATAACGCATAACGCATAACGCATAACGCATAACGCATAACGCATAACTCATAACGTATAAACCATAAGGCATAACGCTTAGCCCATAACGCATAACGCATAACGCATAACGCATAACGCATAACGCATAACGCATAACGCATAACGCATAACGCATAACGCATAACGCATAACGCATAACGCATAACGCATAACGCATAACGCATAACGCATAACGCATAACGCATAACGCATAACGCATAACGCATAACGCATAACGCATAACGCATAACGCATAACGCATAACGCATAACGCATAACGCATAACGCATAACGCATAACGCATAACGCATAACGCATAACGCATAACGCATAACGCATAACGCATAACGCATAACGCATAACGCATAACGCATAACGCATAACGCATAACGCATAACGCATAACGCATAACGCATAACGCATAACGCATAACGCATAACGCATAACGCATAACGTATAACGCATAACGCATAACGCATAACGCATAACGCATAACGCATAACGCATAACGCATAACGCATAACGCATAACGCATAACGCATAACCCATTGCGCATAACGCTTAACGCGTAACGCAAAACTCATAACGTATAAACCATAAGGCATAACGCATAACGCATAACGCATAACGCATAACGCATAACGCATAACGCATAACGCATAACGCATAACGCATAACGCATAACGCATAACGCATAACGCTTAACGAATAACGCATAACGCATAACGCATAACGCATAACGCATAACGCATAACGCATGACGCATAACGCATAACGCATAACGCATAACGCATAACGCATAACGCATTACGCATAACGCATAACGCATAACGCATAACGCATAACGCATAACGCATAACGCATAACGCATAACGCATAACGCATAACGCATAACGCATAACGCATAACGCATAACGCATAACGCATAACGCATAACGCATAACGCATAACGCATAACGCATAACGCATAACGCATAACGCATAACGCATAACGCATAACGCATAACGCATAACGCATAACGCATAACGCATAACGTATAACGCATAACGCATAACGCATAACGCATAACGCATAACGCATAACGCATAACGCATAACGCATAACGCATAACGCATAACGCATAACCCATTGCGCATAACGCTTAACGCGTAACGCAAAACTCATAACGTATAAACCATAAGGCATAACGCATAACGCATAACGCATAACGCATAACGCATAACGCATAACGCATAACGCATAACGCATAACGCATAACGCATAACGCATAACGCATAACGCATAACGCATAACGCATAACGCATAACGCATAACGCATAACGCATAACGCATAACGCATAACGCTTAACGCGTAACGCAAAACTCATAACGCGTAACGCATAACGCATAACGTATAAACCATAAGGCATAACGCTTAGCCCATAACGCATAACGCATAACGCATTACGCATAACGCATAACGCATAACGCATAACGCATAACGCATAACGCATAACGCATAACGCATAACGCATAACGCATAACGCATAACGTATAACGCATAACGCATAACGCATAACGCATAACGCATAACGCATAACGCATAACGCATAACGCATAACGCATAACGCATAACGCATAACGCATAACCCATTGCGCATAACGCTTAACGCGTAACGCAAAACTCATAACGTATAAACCATAAGGCATAACGCATAACGCATAACGCATAACGCATAACGCATAACGCATAACGCATAACGCATAACGCATAACGCATAACGCATAACGCATAACGCATAACGCATAACGCATAACGCATAACGCATAACGCATAACGCATAACGCATAACGCATAACGCATAACGCATAACGCATAACGCATAACGCATAACGCATAACGCATAACGCATAACGCTTAACGCGTAACGCAAAACTCATAACGCGTAACGGATAACGCATAACGTATAAACCATAAGGCATAACGCTTAGCCCATAACGCATAACGCATAACGCATTACGCATAACGCATAACGCATAACGCATAACGCATAACGCATAACGCATAACGCATAACGCATAACGCATAACTCATAACGCATAACGCATAACGCATAACTCATAACGCATAACGCATAACGCATAACGCTTAACGCATAACGCATAACGCATAACGCATAACGCATAACGCATAACGCATAACGCATGACGCATAACGCATAACGCATAACGCATAACGCATAACGCATAACGCATTACGCATAACGCATAACGCATAACGCATAACGCATAACGCATAACGCATAACGCATAACGCATAACGCATAACGCATAACGCATAACGCATAACGCATAACGCATAACGCATAACGCATAACGCATAACGCATAACGCATAACGCATAACGCATAACGCATAACGCATAACGCATAACGCATAACGCATAACGCATAACGCATAACGCATAACGTATAACGCATAACGCATAACGCATAACGCATAACGCATAACGCATAACGCATAACGCATAACGCATAACGCATAACGCATAACGCATAACCCATTGCGCATAACGCTTAACGCGTAACGCAAAACTCATAACGTATAAACCATAAGGCATAACGCATAACGCATAACGCATAACGCATAACGCATAACGCATAACGCATAACGCATAACGCATAACGCATAACGCATAACGCATAACGCATAACGCATAACGCATAACGCATAACGCATAACGCATAACGCATAACGCATAACGCATAACGCATAACGCATAACGCATAACGCATAACGCTTAACGCGTAACGCAAAACTCATAACGCGTAACGCATAACGCATAACGTATAAACCATAAGGCATAACGCTTAGCCCATAACGCATAACGCATAACGCATTACGCATAACGCATAACGCATAACGCATAACGCATAACGCATAACGCATAACGCATAACGCATAACGCATAACGCATAACGTATAACGCATAACGCATAACGCATAACGCATAACGCATAACGCATAACGCATAACGCATAACGCATAACGCATAACGCATAACGCATAACCCATTGCGCATAACGCTTAACGCGTAACGCAAAACTCATAACGTATAAACCATAAGGCATAACGCATAACGCATAACGCATAACGCATAACGCATAACGCATAACGCATAACGCATAACGCATAACGCATAACGCATAACGCATAACGCATAACGCATAACGCATAACGCATAACGCATAACGCATAACGCATAACGCATAACGCATAACGCATAACGCATAACGCATAACGCATAACGCATAACGCATAACGCATAACGCATAACGCATAACGCATAACGCATAACGCATAACCCATTGCGCATAACGCATAACCCATTGCGCATAACGCTTAACGCGTAACGCAAAACTCATAACGCGTAACGCATAACGCATAACGTATAAACCATAAGGCATAACGCTTAGCCCATAACGCATAACGCATAACGCATAACGCATAACGCATAACGCATAACGCATAACGCATAACGCATAACGCATAACGCATAACGCATAACGCATAACGCATAACGCATAACGCATAACGCATAACGCATAACGCATAACGCATAACGCATAACGCATAACGCATAACGCATAACGCATAACGCATAACGCATAACGCATAACGCATAACGCATAACGCATAACGCATAACGCATAACGCATAACGCTTAACGCGTAACGCAAAACTCATAACGCGTAACGGATAACGCATAACGTATAAACCATAAGGCATAACGCTTAGCCCATAACGCATAACGCATAACGCATTACGCATAACGCATAACGCATAACGCATAACGCATAACGCATAACGCATAACGCATAACGCATAACGCATAACTCATAACGCATAACGCATAACGCATAACTCATAACGCATAACGCATAACGCATAACGCATAACGCATAACGCATAACGCATAACGCATAACGCATAACGCATAACGCATAACGCATAACGCATAACGCATAACCCATTGCGCATAACGCATAACCCATTGCGCATAACGCTTAACGCGTAACGCAAAACTCATAACGCGTAACGCATAACGCATAACGTATAAACCATAAGGCATAACGCTTAGCCCATAACGCATAACGCATAACGCATAACGCATAACGCATAACGCATAACGCATAACGCATAACGCATAACGCATAACGCATAACGCATAACGCATAACGCATAACGCATAACGCATAACGCATAACGCATAACGCATAACGCATAACGCATAACGCATAACGCATAACTCATAACGTATAAACCATAAGGCATAACGCTTAGCCCATAACGCATAACGCATAACGCATAACGCATAACGCATAACGCATAACGCATAACGCATAACGCATAACGCATAACGCATAACGTATAACGCATAACGCATAACGCATAACGCATAACGCATAACGCATAACGCATAACGCATAACGCATAACGCATAACGCATAACGCATAACGCATAACGCATAACGCATAACGCATAACGCATAACGCATAACGCATAACGCATAACGCATAACGCATAACGCATAACGCATAACGCATAACGCATAACGCATAACGCATAACGCATAACGCATAACGCATAACGCATAACGCATAACGCATAACGCATAACGCATAACGCATAACGCATAACGCATAACGCATAACGCATAACGCATAACGCATAACGCATAACGCATAACGCATAACGCATAACGCATAACGCATAACGCATAACGCATAACGCATAACGCATAACGCATAACGCATAACGTATAACGCATAACGCATAACGCATAACGCATAACGCATAACGCATAACGCATAACGCATAACGCATAACGCATAACGCATAACGCATAACTCATAACGTATAAACCATAAGGCATAACGCTTAGCCCATAACGCATAACGCATAACGCATAACGCATAACGCATAACGCATAACGCATAACGCATAACGCATAACGCATAACGCATAACGCATAACGCATAACGCATAACGCATAACGCATAACGCATAACGCATAACGTATAAACCATAAGGCATAACGCTTAGCCCATAACGCATAACGCATAACGCATAACGCATAACGCATAACGCATAACGCATAACTCATAACGTATAAACCATAAGGCATAACGCTTAGCCCATAACGCATAACGCATAACGCATAACGCATAACGCATAACGCATAACGCATAACGCATAACGCATAACGCATAACGCATAACGCATAACGCATAACGCATAACGCATAACGCATAACGCATAACGCATAACGCATAACGCATAACGCATAACGCATAACGCATAACGCATAACGCATAACGCATAACGCATAACGCATAACGCATAACGCATAACGCATAACGCATAACGCATAACGCATAACGCATAACGCATAACGCATAACGCATAACGCATAACGCATAACGCATAACGCATAACGCATAACGCATAACGCATAACGCATAACGCATAACGCATAACGCATAACGCATAACGCATAACGCATAACGCATAACGCATAACGCATAACGCATAACGCATAACGCATAACGCATAACGCATAACGCATAACGCATAACGCATAACGCATAACGTATAACGCATAACGCATAACGCATAACGCATAACGCATAACGCATAACGCATAACGCATAACGCATAACGCATAACGCATAACGCATAACGCATAACCCATTGCGCATAACGCTTAACGCGTAACGCAAAACTCATAACGTATAAACCATAAGGCATAACGCATAACGCATAACGCATAACGCATAACGCATAACGCATAACGCATAACGCATAACGCATAACGCATAACGCATAACGCATAACGCATAACGCTTAACGCATAACGCATAACGCATAACGCATAACGCATAACGCATAACGCATAACGCATGACGCATAACGCATAACGCATAACGCATAACGCATAACGCATAACGCATTACGCATAACGCATAACGCATAACGCATAACGCATAACGCATAACGCATAACGCATAACGCATAACGCATAACGCATAACGCATAACGCATAACGCATAACGCATAACGCATAACGCATAACGCATAACGCATAACGCATAACGCATAACGCATAACGCATAACGCATAACGCATAACGCATAACGCATAACGCATAACGCATAACGCATAACGTATAACGCATAACGCATAACGCATAACGCATAACGCATAACGCATAACGCATAACGCATAACGCATAACGCATAACGCATAACGCATAACCCATTGCGCATAACGCTTAACGCGTAACGCAAAACTCATAACGTATAAACCATAAGGCATAACGCATAACGCATAACGCATAACGCATAACGCATAACGCATAACGCATAACGCATAACGCATAACGCATAACGCATAACGCATAACGCATAACGCATAACGCATAACGCATAACGCATAACGCATAACGCATAACGCATAACGCATAACGCATAACGCATAACGCATAACGCATAACGCTTAACGCGTAACGCAAAACTCATAACGCGTAACGCATAACGCATAACGTATAAACCATAAGGCATAACGCTTAGCCCATAACGCATAACGCATAACGCATTACGCATAACGCATAACGCATAACGCATAACGCATAACGCATAACGCATAACGCATAACGCATAACGCATAACGCATAACGTATAACGCATAACGCATAACGCATAACGCATAACGCATAACGCATAACGCATAACGCATAACGCATAACGCATAACGCATAACGCATAACCCATTGCGCATAACGCTTAACGCGTAACGCAAAACTCATAACGTATAAACCATAAGGCATAACGCATAACGCATAACGCATAACGCATAACGCATAACGCATAACGCATAACGCATAACGCATAACGCATAACGCATAACGCATAACGCATAACGCATAACGCATAACGCATAACGCATAACGCATAACGCATAACGCATAACGCATAACGCATAACGCATAACGCATAACGCATAACGCATAACGCATAACGCATAACGCTTAACGCGTAACGCAAAACTCATAACGCGTAACGCATAACGCATAACGTATAAACCATAAGGCATAACGCTTAGCCCATAACGCATAACGCATAACGCATTACGCATAACGCATAACGCATAACGCATAACGCATAACGCATAACGCATAACGCATAACGCATAACGCATAACGCATAACTCATAACGCATAACGCATAACGCATAACTCATAACGCATAACGCATAACGCATAACGCATAACGCATAACGCATAACGCATAACGCATAACGCATAACGCATAACGCATAACGCATAACGCATAACCCATTGCGCATAACGCATAACCCATTGCGCATAACGCTTAACGCGTAACGCAAAACTCATAACGCGTAACGCATAACGCATAACGTATAAACCATAAGGCATAACGCTTAGCCCATAACGCATAACGCATAACGCATAACGCATAACGCATAACGCATAACGCATAACGCATAACGCATAACGCATAACGCATAACGCATAACGCATAACGCATAACGCATAACGCATAACGCATAACGCATAACGCATAACGCATAACGCAAAACGCATAACGCATAACTCATAACGTATAAACCATAAGGCATAACGCTTAGCCCATAACGCATAACGCATAACGCATAACGCATAACGCATAACGCATAACGCATAACGCATAACGCATAACGCATAACGCATAACGTATAACGCATAACGCATAACGCATAACGCATAACGCATAACGCATAACGCATAACGCATAACGCATAACGCATAACGCATAACGCATAACGCATAACGCATAACGCATAACGCATAACGCATAACGCATAACGCATAACGCATAACGCATAACGCATAACGCATAACGCATAACGCATAACGCATAACGCATAACGCATAACGCATAACGCATAACGCATAACGCATAACGCATAACGCTTAACGCATAACCCATAACGCATAACGCATAACGCATAACGCATAACGCATAACGCATAACGCATAACGCATAACGCATAACGCATAACGCATAACGCATAACGCATAACGCATAACGCATAACGCATAACGCATAACGCATAACGCATAACGCATAACGCATAACGCATAACGCATAACGCATAACGCATAACGCATAACGCATAACGCATAACGCATAACGTATAAACCATAAGGCATAACGCATAACGCATAACGCATAACGCATAACGCATAACGCATAACGCATAACGCATAACGCATAACGCATAACGCATAACGCATAACGCATAACGCATAACGCATAACGCATAACGCATAACGCATAACGCATAACGCATAACGCATAACGCATAACGCATAACGCATAACGCATAACGCATAACGCATAACGCATAACGCATAACGCATAACGCATAACGCATAACGCATAACGCATAACGCATAACGCATAACGCATAACGCATAACGCATAACGCATAACGCATAACGCATAACGCATAACGCATAACGCATAACGCATAACGCATAACGCATAACGCATAACGCATAACGCATAACGCATAACGCATAACGCATAACGCATAACGCATAACGCATAACGCATAACGCATAACGCATAACGCATAACGCATAACGTATAACGCATAACGCATAACGCATAACGCATAACGCATAACGCATAACGCATAACGCATAACGCATAACGCATAACGCATAACTCATAACGTATAAACCATAAGGCATAACGCTTAGCCCATAACGCATAACGCATAACGCATAACGCATAACGCATAACGCATAACGCATAACGCATAACGCATAACGCATAACGCATAACGCATAACGCATAACGCATAACGCATAACGCATAACGCATAACGCATAACGCATAACGTATAAACCATAAGGCATAACGCTTAGCCCATAACGCATAACGCATAACGCATAACGCATAACGCATAACGCATAACGCATAACGCATAACGCATAACGCATAACGTATAAACCATAAGGCATAACGCATAACGCATAACGCATAACGCATAACGCATAACGCATAACGCATAACGCATAACGCATAACGCATAACGCATAACGCATAACGCATAACGCATAACGCATAACGCATAACGCATAACGCATAACGCATAACGCATAACGCATAACGCATAACGCATAACGCATAACGCATAACGCATAACGCATAACGCATAACGCATAACGCATAACGCATAACGCATAACGCATAACGCATAACGCATAACGCATAACGCATAACGCATAACGCATAACGCATAACGCATAACGCATAACGCATAACGCATAACGCATAACGCATAACGCATAACGCATAACGCATAACGCATAACGCATAACGCATAACGCATAACGCATAACGTATAACGCATAACGCATAACGCATAACGCATAACGCATAACGCATAACGCATAACGCATAACGCATAACGCATAACTCATAACGTATAAACCATAAGGCATAACGCTTAGCCCATAACGCATAACGCATAACGCATAACGCATAACGCATAACGCATAACGCATAACGCATAACGCATAACTCATAACGTATAAACCATAAGGCATAACGCTTAGCCCATAACGCATAACGCATAACGCATAACGCATAACGCATAACGCATAACGCATAACGCATAACGCATAACGCATAACGCATAACGCATAACGCATAACGCATAACGCATAACGCATAACGCATAACGCATAACGCATAACGCATAACGCATAACGCATAACGCATAACGCATAACGCATAACGCATAACGCATAACGCATAACGCATAACGCATAACGCATAACGCATAACGCATAACGCATAACGCATAACGCATAACGCATAACGCATAACGCATAACGCATAACGCATAACGCATAACGCATAACGCATAACGCATAACGCATAACGCATAACGCATAACGCATAACGCATAACGCATAACGCATAACGCATAACGCATAACGCATAACGCATAACGCATAACGCATAACGCATAACGCATAACGCATAACGCATAACGTATAACGCATAACGCATAACGCATAACGCATAACGCATAACGCATAACGCATAACGCATAACGCATAACGCATAACGCATAACGCATAACCCATTGCGCATAACGCTTAACGCGTAACGCAAAACTCATAACGTATAAACCATAAGGCATAACGCATAACGCATAACGCATAACGCATAACGCATAACGCATAACGCATAACGCATAACGCATAACGCATAACGCATAACGCATAACGCTTAACGCATAACGCATAACGCATAACGCATAACGCATAACGCATAACGCATAACGCATGACGCATAACGCATAACGCATAACGCATAACGCATAACGCATAACGCATTACGCATAACGCATAACGCATAACGCATAACGCATAACGCATAACGCATAACGCATAACGCATAACGCATAACGCATAACGCATAACGCATAACGCATAACGCATAACGCATAACGCATAACGCATAACGCATAACGCATAACGCATAACGCATAACGCATAACGCATAACGCATAACGCATAACGCATAACGCATAACGCATAACGTATAACGCATAACGCATAACGCATAACGCATAACGCATAACGCATAACGCATAACGCATAACGCATAACGCATAACGCATAACCCATTGCGCATAACGCTTAACGCGTAACGCAAAACTCATAACGTATAAACCATAAGGCATAACGCATAACGCATAACGCATAACGCATAACGCATAACGCATAACGCATAACGCATAACGCATAACGCATAACGCATAACGCATAACGCATAACGCATAACGCATAACGCATAACGCATAACGCATAACTCATAACGCATAACGCATAACGCATAACGCATAACGCATAACGCATAACGCATAACGCATAACGCATTACCCATTGCGCATAACGCTTAACGCGTAACGCAAAACTCATAACGCGTAACGCATAACGCATAACGTATAAACCATAAGGCATAACGCTTAGCCCATAACGCATAACGCATAACGCATAACGCATAACGCATAACGCATAACGCATAACGCATAACGCATAACGCATAACGCATAACGCATAACGCATAACGCATAACGCATAACGCATAACGCATAACGCATAACGCATAACGCATAACGCATAACCCATTGCGCATAACGCTTAACGCGTAACGCAAAACTCATAACGCGTAACGCATAACGCATAACGTATAAACCATAAGGCATAACGCTTAGCCCATAACGCATAACGCATAACGCATAACGCATAACGCATAACGCATAACGCATAACGCATAACGCATAACGCATAACGCATAACGCATAACGCATAACGCATAACGCATAACGCATAACGCATAACGCATAACGCATAACGCATAACGCATAACGCATAACGCATAACGCATAACGCATAACGCATAACGCATAACGCATAACGCATAACGCATAACGCATAACGCATAACGCATAACGCATAACGCATAACGCATAACGCATAACGCATAATGTTACACGAACCCTTTAGGGAACTGAGGATCCGTGAACGATAAATGCGTTGGACTCGCGTGAAGAAGGACAGGAGAAAATTCGGTCGGAGATTGGATATTCGTGAGAGGTTTCAGTCAATCGTTCCACCCGCGTGTTACGGTTCACAAAACAAGCACTTTATTGTTGCTGAGGCTACGGACGCACTTTAACCCGAAAGAACAGAGCTCGCAGGGGAGATTATTCCACGTGTTTCTCGCAGAGGAGATTATCGGTCGTTTTTGAAACTTGCTCGTAGCTATTATATAATTCGCGTGTGTACTCGCAGAGGAGGTTACAACGGAACGCGCCTTCAAACTGGCTGGGGGTCCTATTTACCGGTAATCGGTGGATTCCCCCACCGTACACACATACGGGAGCTCGCTTCGAGGTGAAGACTCGCCGCGGTGCTGTAGGGACGACGAGGGGGGTGGTCGCGGCGCTGAATCATACGAAACTGTATCGTTCGCGTTTAACAAACCGCCCGCCTTGCGCGGTCGCGCAACAGAAACGGATAATCTATATATCTCGAAGAGCTCCCCATACATACGTACACATACACACACATACTAACTATTTACAATATTTACAATGTTTCGGATGACGACACCTGGGCCGACGGCCGGCCGCGACTGTTATGTCACGTAGGTCGTGACGTCGCACGCTCGACAACATTATTCGGGGGGTGCCTTCAGTTGTTTACTGGTAACTGGCAGACACGAGTGATGGGTCGTTTATATGTTGAGGACGCGGTCTTAACCTCCACCACTCGTACGTGGCCGTCTTTACCTGGGAACGTTTTTACGACCCTCCCTAATTCCCATTTGTTAGGAGGTAGTAGGGGGTTGTCCAAGAGGACTACCGCTCCTACAGTCAGATCCTTTTGTTCAGTTTGCCATTTGTACCGCGACTGCAGTTCCTGCAAGTACTCGCGGGACCATACGCGCCACAGCAGTTCGTGGAATTTTTGCACTTGTTGCCATCGTGATAAGTGCGTTGTCGGCTCGTCAATCACGGGAGGAACCGGACGTGAAATCAGCGGACTACCGGTTAAAAAGTGCCCTGGCGTAAGGATTTCAAGACACTCTGGGTCGTCGCGCACCCGAGTAATCGGACGCGAGTTTAACGTGGCTTCCACCTTGCAAAGCAGTGTGGACATCTCTTCGGAGGTTGACGCGAACGACCCCATGATACGACGAAGATGATGCTTGGTTGACCGGACTGCGGCTTCCTGCATTCCTCCGTGATGAGGAGCGCCCGGGGGATAGAACTTCCACTGAATAAGAAGAGTGGAGCATCGATTTTTCAATTCCGGCGAATTTGTGACTTCGACGAAGTGTCGAGCGAGTTCGTTGGACGCGCCTACGAAATTCGTGCCATTGTCGCTAGTGATCGTCTGAGGAACACCACGTCTGGACGTGAAGCGGTCGAAGGCTGCGAGGAAGGCAGCCGTGGAGCAATCATCAACCAACTCTAAATGGACCGCGTGAGTAGCAAAACAGATAAATACTGCAATGTATTTTTTATAAGTTCGCTTTCCGCGCCCGGGTGCGTCTCGTACTTGGTAGGGACCGGCGTAATCGACTCCAATGTGAGAGAATGGAGGGGACGGACGGCAACGTGACGTCACGAGGTCTTGCATTACCTGCGTTGCAGTTTCCGCCCGCCAACGCGCGCATTTGACGCACTTATGAATCACGCGACGGACCGAATTACGCAACCCTAGGATCCAATATTTTTGTCTTGTTGTGTACGTCGTGATTTGATTTCCGCCATGCAAGGAGAGAAGATGCGATTCCCGAATAATGAGGTCGGAAACGTGATGTTTCGGCAATATCGCGGGGTGCTTCGTTTCCCAAGGCAGAAAGGAGTTTCTGAGCCTCCCGCCTACGCGTACGACTCCGCATTGGTCGATGAAAGGGCTGAGCGGCAAAAGCGACGAGCCACTGGTCAACGGTTTGTTCCGCGCGAACGCGGCGATTTCGGTTGCGAACGAGCTGCGTTGGATTATTCGCAGTATTGTTATTTCCGAATCGCGTAGCTCCGAGACGGTGAGGAACGAGGGGGGCGCGGTGCTTGTTTGCTTTCGCACCGTGTTTATAAATCGCCGCACGTGACAGAATACGCGGATTAGGCGTTGCCAGCTAGAGAAGCGAGACAGAGCATCCCAATCTTTGATTGTGACCGTATTATGTACGGCGGTTTTACATTTTTCCTCCTCCGTTTCGTAGGTCTGCTGAACGGGCCAGTCTTCTTCGTCCCTCTTCAACCACGATGGACCCTCGATCCACAGCGTCGATGACAGCAGTGCTTCTGCACTTACACCACGCGAATTCAGGTCTGCAGGATTGTAGTGCGTCGGCACGTGTCTCCAGACGGCATTCGGCAGTGTGGAGTGGATCTTGGACGTCCTGTTGGCCACCATGGTCTTCCAAGCTGCTGGGTGTTTCCGCAACCATGCGAGGACAATCGTGGAGTCCGTCCAGCAAACTGTCTTCGTTACCGGTATCCCGATCGAGTGGGTCACGTGAGCGGCCAATTCAGTTAGCATGACGGCTCCGTTTAACTCGAGGATAGGGATAGAGACAGTTTTTATTGGAGCTACTCGCGATTTAGCTGTGAGCAGCGTGGTATGCGTTTCGCCGGTGAGCGACGTTACGCGGGCGTAAATCGCGCATGAAAAGGCGGCACGAGATGCGTCGCTGAATCCATGTAGTTGGATTTCGAGTGAGTCAGGGGCGTACTGGATCCACCGCGGGACCCTCATTGCGGTTAAAGCACGCCAGTCCATACAGAAGAGGTTCCAGGTTTCGCGGGTGTCGTCCGATACGCAGTCATCCCAGCTGATTCGTTCGAGCCATTGTTGCTGCATCAAGATTTTGGCTCGAACAACAATTGGAGACAACCATCCTAGAGGGTCGAACAACGTCGCAATCTCCGAGAGCAATTCGCGCTTGCTCATCTTCTCCTTTCTGACCGCCAGTTTTTGTAAGTCAAAATAGAACGTGTCGTCCGAGGGGATCCACCTGATTCCGAGGACTTTGAGTTCCGAAGCATTGAATATTCGCAGATCCACCGCGTGTGAATGTGTGGCTGCGGGAATATTTCGCAGGGATTCGGCATCGTTGCCCGCCCAATTTCGCAGATTGAATCCGCCTCGAGACAACAGCTGACAGACTTGTATTCTAGTCTGTTCGAGCAGCTGTTTGTCCGGCGCGCCCATGAATACGTCGTCGACATAAACACTGTTGCGAAGAATCGGGGACGCGAGGGGGTATTCCGAACCTTCCAACTTGTTTACTTCTTGTATAACGCGCATCGAGAGGTACGGGGCGCAGGCGGTTCCGTAGGTTACCGTATTCAATTCGAACGTCTCGAGATTACCGGTAGATTCGCTTCTCCACAAGATGCATTGATATTTGCGATCTTGTGGGTGGATGAGAATTTGACGGAACATTTTCTCAATGTCCGCCACTAGAACATATTTGTGGATTCGCCACGCTAATAAGATGTGAGTGATATCTAACTGTAACTTCGGACCAGTAAGTAGGATGTCGTTTAAGGAGTATCCGCTAGACGTTTGGCTCGACGCATTAAAAACGACTCGGAGCTTTGTAGTCAAGCTTTCCTCTCGGAGAACGGCGCGATGTGGAATGTAATTCCTGGAACGGTCGACGCCATCGAGACGGTTCATGTGGCCGAGCGACTCATACTCGCGGATGAACGCATTATATTCGCATTTTACCGCCTCGTTTTCGCGTAGTTTCCGGGTCAGACGTGCCAGTGACGCGGTGGCTCCTCGGAGTGAATCTCCGAGGAAGTCCTCGGGGACCGACTTGAGAAACGGTAACCGCACCACGAATCTGCCGGTAGCGTCGCGCGAGTAGGTTTTTTCGAAGTGCCGCTCGCATTCTATTTCCAAGGGAGTGAGGATACGCGTTTCAGGGACCGCTTCCGTTTCCCAAAAACGAGTTAACGCACGTTCGAGTGGATCCGTGATTGTCCCGTGATGCGTGGTAACCGCGACGCGATGGTTTTCCGGGGTGTTGATGCATCCGGACAAGATCCAACCGAATACCGTATTTTGCGCAATCGGTCCTTGGTTACTGGGGAGTCGAACGCCAGGTCGTAGAATTTGCGCGAAGATATCCGCGCCTAGGAGCAATTCGATACGTTGCTTTGATGCGGGCTCGGGGTCCGCGAGCGCGAGATCGAACAGGGCGCTGTAATTTTCCATCTGGATCGCCGGCGGCGCGTACTGCGTTATACCGCGCACTATGAACGCACGGGTTAACAGTGCTGGTGACTCCTGTTTGGACGAACCTATCTGCAGTTGCACACTATAATCAATGGTGCTTGTTCGTTCGCCGCCGAGACCAGTCACGGAAATCGGTGCTCGGACTTTTTGTAAACGTAGCTGCTGTACAAGATTGGTGGACACGAACGAGGATTGAGACCCCTGGTCTAATAGCGCGCGGGCTAATCGCGACTGACCGTTGGGCGCGAAAACTTTGACCATTGCGGTAGCCAGTAGGACAGTCTGAATGCCATTCGGACTGGCTTCGGCGAAATGTGTCGCAACGTTACTACCGATTTCTTCTGAATTCACGGGCCGCGCAGGGGCTTGAGCCGATAACGGTGTCTGAAGAGTGGTAGACGCGTCTAATCTCGAGGGCTGGACCGAAGATGCATGGTTTCGGTAACCACTCGTTTTGGGTCTGCTGAGGGCCCTGGATTCTCCGCGGTGCAGCAATGTGTGGTGCTTTTCACCACACTGTCTACACACGTTTGTGCTCGGGCAATTCGACACGGTGTGATTCGCGCCGAGGCAATTTATGCACGCGTGTTGACTTTTCAGCGTCTCGAAGCGCGCTAGTGGCGAGAGGCTACGGAACATGCTACAGTCGCGGGGTACGTGCGCTTCTTTGCAAAGAAAGCAAGTAGGAGACGGCCTACTTTCTTCAATCACGTGCGCGTTCGTTTTTTGTCGTAACGGTTTCGCAGGACCCGCGGAGGATTGTAGTTGTTGCGTCGGTTGATTGGACATCTTAACCGCCGCGGTTTGTTCTAAAACAAACTTTTCCATCGCCGCGTATGTTGGGTAGGTTCGTGCATCTCCGAGGGTTTTGTTCCACTCCGTTTCTAATTCGCGGTCGAACTTGCTCGAAACGAAATAAACGAGATGATCCTCTTTCGTGCCTCTACCTAACTTGTACAACGCCTCGAGGGTGTTACGATAATGAATCGTGAACTGATTCAGCGAGTCGAGCTGCGACAATTTGATCGATTTCAAGGAATAAAGTTTTTGCATCAGCGTATGTACAATGACTCGTTCGTTATCGTAAATTTCCTTGAGACGTGTCCAGCCGATCTGGAAGTTCGCGTCCGTTACATCGAGGTGCTGTATCGATTCTAGTGCTTCGCCCGACAATGCGCTAAGCAAGTACTGCAATCGTTCTGAGCCCGTCAAGGTTTCGTTTACAATTACCGCGGAATTGAATCGCGATTCGAACGATTTCCAACGCGTGTAATCGCCGTCAAATTTCGGGAGTTCGATCCGGGGTAATTTAACATGCGCGGGACGAGTTACCATGCTAGCTGGAAACGCCATAGATGAATTCGCCGCAGGGGGTGTGATGGGGGGGCGTAGATGGGCCAGCTGCTCCCGTAGGTAGGACCAGCCATCAAGGTACGCGTCCTCCATCCGATCCATTGTTCCGGCCTTGAAGTAAGGTAGGTCTTCTTTCGTCCGGTCCGCTTTCCGGTACGCTTGGAGGTACCCGTTGAAAGAAGTAATCTGGGTCCAGGTCTCCTGATACATGGTCAGCCTGGTGTCCAGATACTCCACGGTGTAGTTGTCGACCCCTTTTTTCTTCGTATTCGCCAATATTTTCGTGAGTTGAGCAAACGCCTGTGTTTGCCGCTCCAGCACCGCTTCGAAGGTCTCCGTGACACTTGTATTCATGTTCACAGCGTGTTTTTACTTTGAAAGTCACGAGACCCGACACGAACGTTTGAAATGGACGGTTGGTTTCGCCTCTAACGTTTTCCGAACGATCCAGGTTTCTTCACTAATCCGGCTCGAAGGACCAAAAACTGTTACACGAACCCTTTAGGGAACTGAGGATCCGTGAACGATAAATGCGTTGGACTCGCGTGAAGAAGGACAGGAGAAAATTCGGTCGGAGATTGGATATTCGTGAGAGGTTTCAGTCAATCGTTCCACCCGCGTGTTACGGTTCACAAAACAAGCACTTTATTGTTGCTGAGGCTACGGACGCACTTTAACCCGAAAGAACAGAGCTCGCAGGGGAGATTATTCCACGTGTTTCTCGCAGAGGAGATTATCGGTCGTTTTTGAAACTTGCTCGTAGCTATTATATAATTCGCGTGTGTACTCGCAGAGGAGGTTACAACGGAACGCGCCTTCAAACTGGCTGGGGGTCCTATTTACCGGTAATCGGTGGATTCCCCCACCGTACACACATACGGGAGCTCGCTTCGAGGTGAAGACTCGCCGCGGTGCTGTAGGGACGACGAGGGGGGTGGTCGCGGCGCTGAATCATACGAAACTGTATCGTTCGCGTTTAACACATAACGCATAACGCATAACGCATAACGCATAACGCATAACGCATAACTCATAACGTATAAACCATAAGGCATAACGCTTAGCCCATAACGCATAACGCATAACGCCTAACGCATAACGCATAACGCATAACGCATAACGC
Source organism: Lasioglossum baleicum (assembly GCF_051020765.1). NCBI lineage: Eukaryota > Metazoa > Arthropoda > Insecta > Hymenoptera > Halictidae > Lasioglossum > Lasioglossum baleicum. Next base: position 76,999 of record NW_027469413.1, on the reverse strand, counting down.
ATAACGCATAACGCATAACGCATAACGCATAACGCATAACGCATAACGCATAACGCATAACGCATAACGCATAACGCATAACGTATAACGCATAACGCATAACGCATAACGCATAACGCATAACGCATAACGCATAACGCATAACGCATAACGCATAACGTATAACGCATAACGCATAACGCATAACGCATAACGCATAACGCATAACGCATAACGCATAACGCATAACGCATAACGCATAACGCATAACGCTTAACGCATAACGCATAACGCATAACGCATAACGCATAACGCATAACGCATAACGCATAACGCATAACGCATAACGCATAACGCATAACGCATAACGCATTACGCATAACGCATAACGCATAACGCATAACGCATAACGCATAACGCATAACGCATAACTAATAACGCATAACGCATAACGCATAACTCATAACGCATAACGCATAACGCATAACGCATAACGCATAACGCATAACGCATAACGCATAACGCATAACGCATAACGCATAACGCATAACCCATTGCGCATAACGCTTAACGCGTAACGCAAAACTCATAACGCGTAACGCATAACGCATAACGTATAAACCATAAGGCATAACGCTTAGCCCATAACGCATAACGCATAACGCATAACGCATAACGCATAACGCATAACGCATAACGCATAACGCATAACGCATAACGCATAACGCATAACGCATAACGCATAACGCATAACGCATAACGCATAACGCATAACGCATAACGCATAACGCATAACCCATTGCGCATAACGCTTAACGCGTAACGCAAAACTCATAACGCGTAACGCATAACGCATAACGTATAAACCATAAGGCATAACGCTTAGCCCATAACGCATAACGCATAACGCATAACGCATAACGCATAACGCATAACGCATAACGCATAACGCATAACGCATAACGCATAACGCATAACGCATAACGCATAACGCATAACGCATAACGCATAACGCATAACGCATAACGCATAACGCATAACACATAACGCATAACGCATAACGCATAACGCATAACTCATAACGTATAAACCATAAGGCATAACGCTTAGCCCATAACGCATAACGCATAACGCATAACGCATAACGCATTACGCATAACGCATAACGCATAACGCATAACGCATAACGCATAACGCATAACGCATAACGCATAACGCATAACTCATAACGCATAACGCATAACGCATAACTCATAACGCATAACGCATAACGCATAACGCATAACGCATAACGCATAACGCATAACGCATAACGCATAACGCATAACGCATAACGCATAACGCATAACCCATTGCGCATAACGCTTAACGCGTAACGCAAAACTCATAACGCGTAACGCATAACGCATAACGTATAAACCATAAGGCATAACGCTTAGCCCATAACGCATAACGCATAACGCATAACGCATAACGCATAACGCATAACGCATAACGCATAACGCATAACGCATAACGCATAACGCATAACGCATAACGCATAACGCATAACGCATAACGCATAACTCATAACGTATAAACCATAAGGCATAACGCTTAGCCCATAACGCATAACGCATAACGCATAACGCATAACGCATAACGCATAACGCATAACGCATAACGCATAACGCATAACGCATAACGTATAACGCATAACGCATAACGCATAACGCATAACGCATAACGCATAACGCATAACGCATAACGCATAACGCATAACGCATAACGCATAACGCATAACGCTTAACGCATAACGCATAACGCATAACGCATAACTCATAACGTATAAACCATAAGGCATAACGCTTAGCCCATAACGCATAACGCATGACGCATAACGCATAACGCATAACGCATAACGCATAACGCATAACGCATAACGCATAACGCATAACGCATAACGCATAACGCATAACGCATAACGCATAACGCATAACGCATAACGCATAACGCATAACGCATAACGCATAAAGCATAACGCATAACGCATAACGCATAACGCATAACGCATAACGTATAACGCATAACGCATGACGCATAACGCATAACGCATAACGCATAACGCATAACGCATAACGCATAACGCATAACGCATAACGCTTAACGCATAACGCATAACGCATAACGCATAACGCATAACGCATAACGCATAACGCATGACGCATAACGCATAACGCATAACGCATAACGCATAACGCATAACGCATTACGCATAACGCATAACGCATAACGCATAACGCATAACCCATTGCGCATAACGCTTAACGCGTAACGCAAAACTCATAACGCGTAACGCATAACGCATAACGTATAAACCATAAGGCATAACGCTTAGCCCATAACGCATAACGCATAACGCATAACGCATAACGCATAACGCATAACGCATAACGCATAACGCATAACGCATAACGCATAACGCATAACGCATAACGCATAACGCATAACGCATAACGCATAACGCATAACGCATAACGCATAACCCATTGCGCATAACGCTTAACGCGTAACGCAAAACTCATAACGCGTAACGCATAACGCATAACGTATAAACCATAAGGCATAACGCTTAGCCCATAACGCATAACGCATAACGCATAACGCATAACGCATAACGCATAACGCATAACGCATAACGCATAACGCATAACGCATAACGCATAACGCATAACGCATAACGCATAACGCATAACGCATAACGCATAACGCATAACGCATAACGCATAACGCATAACGCATAACGCATAACGCATAACGCATAACGCATAACGCATAACGCATAACGCTTAACGCATAACGCATAACGCATAACGCATAACTCATAACGTATAAACCATAAGGCATAACGCTTAGCCCATAACGCATAACGCATGACGCATAACGCATAACGCATAACGCATAACGCATAACGCATAACGCATAACGCATAACGCATAACGCATAACGCATAACGCATAACGCATAACGCATAACGCATAACGCATAACGCATAACGCATAAAGCATAACGCATAACGCATAACGCATAACGCATAACGTATAACGCATAACGCATGACGCATAACGCATAACGCATTACGCATAACGCATAACGCATAACGCATAACGCATAACGCATAACGCATAACGCATAACGCTTAACGCATAACGCATAACGCATAACGCATAACGCATAACGCATAACGCATAACGCATAACGCATAACGCATAACGCATAACGCATAACGCATAACGCATAACGCATAACGCATAACGCATAACGCTTAACGCATAACCCATAACGCATAACGCATAACGCATAACGCATAACGCATAACGCATAACGCATAACGCATAACGCATAACGCATAACGCATAACGCATAACGCATAACGCATAACGCATAACGCATAACGCATAACGCATAACGCATAACGCATAACGCATAACGCATAACGCATAACGCATAACGCATAACGTATAAACCATAAGGCATAACGCATAGCCCATAACGCATAACGCATAACGCATAACGCATAACGCATAACGCATAACGCATAACGCATAACGCATAACGCATAACGCATAACGCATAACGCATAACGCATAACGCATAACGCATAACGCATAACGCATAACGCATAACGCATAACGCATAACGCATAACGCATAACGCATAACGCATAACGCATAACGCATAACGCATAACGCATAACGCATAACGCATAACGCATAACGCATAACACATAACGCATAACGCATAACGCATAACGCATAACGCATAACCCATTGCGCATAACGCTTAACACGTAACGCAAAACTCATAACGCATAACGCATAACGCATAACGTATAAACCATAAGGCATAACGCATAACGCATAACGCATAACGCATAACGCATAACGCATAACGCATAACGCATAACGCATAACGCATAACGCATAACGCATAACGCATAACGCATAACGCATAACGCATAACGCATAACGCATAACGCATAACGCATAACGCATAACGCATAACGCATAACGCATAACGCATAACGCATAACGCATAACGCATAACGCATAACGCATAACGCATAACGCATAACGCATAACGCATAACGCATAACGCATAACGCATAACGCATAACGCATAACGCATAACGCATAACGCATAACGCATAACGCTTAACGCATAACCCATAACCCATAACGCATAACGCATAACGCATAACGCATAACGCATAACGCATAACGCATAACGCATAACGCATAACGCATAACGCATAACGCATAACGCATAACGCATAACGCATAACGCATAACGCATAACGCATAACGCATAACGCATAACGCATAACGCATAACGCATAACGCATAACGCATAACGCATAACGCATAACGCATAACGCATAACGCATAACGCATAACGCATAACGCATAACGCATAACGCATAACGCATAACGCATAACGCATAACGCATAAAGCATAACGCATAACGCATAACGCATAACGCATAACGTATAACGCATAACGCATGACGCATAACGCATAACGCATTACGCATAACGCATAACGCATAACGCATAACGCATAACGCATAACGCATAACGCATAACGCTTAACGCATAACGCATAACGCATAACGCATAACGCATAACGCATAACGCATAACGCATAACGCATAACGCATAACGCATAACGCATAACGCATAACGCATAACGCATAACGCATAACGCATAACGCTTAACGCATAACCCATAACGCATAACGCATAACGCATAACGCATAACGCATAACGCATAACGCATAACGCATAACGCATAACGCATAACGCATAACGCATAACGCATAACGCATAACGCATAACGCATAACGCATAACGCATAACGCATAACGCATAACGCATAACGCATAACGCATAACGCATAACGCATAACGTATAAACCATAAGGCATAACGCATAGCCCATAACGCATAACGCATAACGCATAACGCATAACGCATAACGCATAACGCATAACGCATAACGCATAACGCATAACGCATAACGCATAACGCATAACGCATAACGCATAACGCATAACGCATAACGCATAACGCATAACGCATAACGCATAACGCATAACGCATAACGCATAACGCATAACGCATAACGCATAACGCATAACGCATAACGCATAACGCATAACGCATAACACATAACGCATAACGCATAACGCATAACGCATAACGCATAACCCATTGCGCATAACGCTTAACACGTAACGCAAAACTCATAACGCATAACGCATAACGCATAACGTATAAACCATAAGGCATAACGCATAACGCATAACGCATAACGCATAACGCATAACGCATAACGCATAACGCATAACGCATAACGCATAACGCATAACGCATAACGCATAACGCATAACGCATAACGCATAACGCATAACGCATAACGCATAACGCATAACGCATAACGCATAACGCATAACGCATAACGCATAACGCATAACGCATAACGCATAACGCATAACGCATAACGCATAACGCATAACGCATAACGCATAACGCATAACGCATAACGCATAACGCATAACGCATAACGCATAACGCATAACGCATAACGCATAACGCTTAACGCATAACCCATAACGCATAACGCATAACGCATAACGCATAACGCATAACGCATAACGCATAACGCATAACGCATAACGCATAACGCATAACGCATAACGCATAACGCATAACGCATAACGCATAACGCATAACGCATAACGCATAACGCATAACGCATAACGCATAACGCATAACGCATAACGCATAACGCATAACGCATAACGCATAACGCATAACGCATAACGCATAACGCATAACGCATAACGCATAACGCATAACGCATAACGCATAACGCATAACGCATAACGCATAACGCATAACGCATAACGCATAACGCATAACGCATAACGCATAACGCATAACGCATAACGCATAACGCATAACGCATAACGCATAACGCATAACGCATAACGCATAACGCATAACGTATAACGCATAACGCATAACGCATAACGCATAACGCATAACGCATAACGCATAACGCATAACGCATAACGCATAACGCATAACGCATAACGCATAACGCTTAACGCATAACGCATAACGCATAACGCATAACGCATAACGCATAACGCATAACGCATAACGCATAACGCATAACGCATAACGCATTACGCATAACGCATAACGCATAACGCATAACGCATAACGCATAACGCATAACGCATAACTCATAACGCATAACGCATAACGCATAACTCATAACGCATAACGCATAACGCATAACGCATAACGCATAACCCATTGCGCATAACGCTTAACGCGTAACGCAAAACTCATAACGCGTAACGCATATCGCATAACGTATAAACCATAAGGCATAACGCTTAGCCCATAACGCATAACGCATAACGCATAACGCATAACGCATAACGCATAACGCATAACGCATAACGCATAACGCATAACGCATAACGCATAACGCATAACGCATAACGCATAACGCATAACACATAACGCATAACGCATAACGCATAACGCATAACTCATAACGTATAAACCATAAGGCATAACGCTTAGCCCATAACGCATAACGCATAACGCATAACGCATAACGCATTACGCATAACGCATAACGCATAACGCATAACGCATAACGCATAACGCATAACGCATAACGCATAACGCATAACTCATAACGCATAACGCATAACGCATAACTCATAACGCATAACGCATAACGTATAAACCATAAGGCATAACGCTTAGCCCATAACGCATAACGCATAACGCATAACGCATAACGCATAACGCATAACGCATAACGCATAACGCATAACGCATAACGCATAACGCATAACGCATAACGCATAACGCATAACGCATAACGCATAACGCATAACGCATAACGCATAACGCATAACGCATAACGCATAACGCATAACGCATAACGCATAACGCATAACGCATAACGCATAACGCATAAAGCATAACGCATAACGCATAACGCATAACGCATAACGTATAACGCATAACGCATGACGCATAACGCATAACGCATTACGCATAACGCATAACGCATAACGCATAACGCATAACGCATAACGCATAACGCATAACGCTTAACGCATAACGCATAACGCATAACGCATAACGCATAACGCATAACGCATAACGCATAACGCATAACGCATAACGCATAACGCATAACGCATAACGCATAACGCATAACGCATAACGCATAACGCTTAACGCATAACCCATAACGCATAACGCATAACGCATAACGCATAACGCATAACGCATAACGCATAACGCATAACGCATAACGCATAACGCATAACGCATAACGCATAACGCATAACGCATAACGCATAACGCATAACGCATAACGCATAACGCATAACGCATAACGCATAACGCATAACGCATAACGCATAACGTATAAACCATAAGGCATAACGCATAGCCCATAACGCATAACGCATAACGCATAACGCATAACGCATAACGCATAACGCATAACGCATAACGCATAACGCATAACGCATAACGCATAACGCATAACGCATAACGCATAACGCATAACGCATAACGCATAACGCATAACGCATAACGCATAACGCATAACGCATAACGCATAACGCATAACGCATAACGCATAACGCATAACGCATAACGCATAACGCATAACGCATAACGCATAACACATAACGCATAACGCATAACGCATAACGCATAACGCATAACCCATTGCGCATAACGCTTAACACGTAACGCAAAACTCATAACGCATAACGCATAACGCATAACGTATAAACCATAAGGCATAACGCATAACGCATAACGCATAACGCATAACGCATAACGCATAACGCATAACGCATAACGCATAACGCATAACGCATAACGCATAACGCATAACGCATAACGCATAACGCATAACGCATAACGCATAACGCATAACGCATAACGCATAACGCATAACGCATAACGCATAACGCATAACGCATAACGCATAACGCATAACGCATAACGCATAACGCATAACGCATAACGCATAACGCATAACGCATAACGCATAACGCATAACGCATAACGCATAACGCATAACGCATAACGCATAACGCATAACGCTTAACGCATAACCCATAACGCATAACGCATAACGCATAACGCATAACGCATAACGCATAACGCATAACGCATAACGCATAACGCATAACGCATAACGCATAACGCATAACGCATAACGCATAACGCATAACGCATAACGCATAACGCATAACGCATAACGCATAACGCATAACGCATAACGCATAACGCATAACGCATAACGCATAACGCATAACGCATAACGCATAACGCATAACGCATAACGCATAACGCATAACGCATAACGCATAACGCATAACGCATAACGCATAACGCATAACGCATAACGCATAACGCATAACGCATAACGCATAACGCATAACGCATAACGCATAACGCATAACGCATAACGCATAACGCATAACGCATAACGCATAACGCATAACGCATAACGCATAACGTATAACGCATAACGCATAACGCATAACGCATAACGCATAACGCATAACGCATAACGCATAACGCATAACGCATAACGCATAACGCATAACGCATAACGCTTAACGCATAACGCATAACGCATAACGCATAACGCATAACGCATAACGCATAACGCATAACGCATAACGCATAACGCATAACGCATTACGCATAACGCATAACGCATAACGCATAACGCATAACGCATAACGCATAACGCATAACTCATAACGCATAACGCATAACGCATAACTCATAACGCATAACGCATAACGCATAACGCATAACGCATAACCCATTGCGCATAACGCTTAACGCGTAACGCAAAACTCATAACGCGTAACGCATATCGCATAACGTATAAACCATAAGGCATAACGCTTAGCCCATAACGCATAACGCATAACGCATAACGCATAACGCATAACGCATAACGCATAACGCATAACGCATAACGCATAACGCATAACGCATAACGCATAACGCATAACGCATAACGCATAACACATAACGCATAACGCATAACGCATAACGCATAACTCATAACGTATAAACCATAAGGCATAACGCTTAGCCCATAACGCATAACGCATAACGCATAACGCATAACGCATTACGCATAACGCATAACGCATAACGCATAACGCATAACGCATAACGCATAACGCATAACGCATAACGCATAACTCATAACGCATAACGCATAACGCATAACTCATAACGCATAACGCATAACGTATAAACCATAAGGCATAACGCTTAGCCCATAACGCATAACGCATAACGCATAACGCATAACGCATAACGCATAACGCATAACGCATAACGCATAACGCATAACGCATAACGCATAACGCATAACGCATAACGCATAACGCATAACGCATAACGCATAACGCATAACGCATAACGCATAACGCATAACGCATAACGCATAACGCATAACGCATAACGCATAACGCATAACGCATAACGCATAACGCATAACGCATAACGCATAACGCATAACGCATAACGCATAACGCTTAACGCATAACGCATAACGCATAACGCATAACGCATAACGCATAACGCATAACGCATAACGCTTAACGCATAACGCATAACGCATAACGCATAACGCATAACGCATAACGCATAACGCATAACGCATAACGCATAACGCATAACGCATAACGCATAACGCATAACGCATAACGCATAACGCATAACGCATAACGCATAACGCATAACGCATAACGCATAACGCATAACGCATAACGCATAACGCATAACGCATAACGCATAACGCATAACGCATAACGCATAACGCATAACGCATAACGCATAACGCATAACGCATAACGCATAACGCATAACGCATAACGCATAACGCATAACGCATAACGCATAACGCATAACGCATAACGCATAACGCATAACGCATAACGCATAACGCATAACGCATAACGCATAACGCATAACGCATAACGCATAACGCATAACGCATAACGCATAACGCATAACGCATAACGCATAACGCATAACGCATAACGCATAACGCATAACGCATAACGCATAACGCATAACGCATAACGCATAACGCATAACGCATAACGCATAACGCATAACGCATAACGCATAACGCATAACGCATAACGCATAACGCATAACGCATAACGCATAACGCATAACGCATAACGCATAACGCATAACGCATAACGCATAACGCATAACGCATAACGCATAACGCATAACGCATAACGCATAACGCATAACGCATAACGCATAACGCATAACGCATAACTCATAACGCATAACGCATAACGCATAACGCATAACGCATAACGCATAACGCATAACGCATAACGCATAACGCATAACGCATAACGCATAACGCATAACGCATAACGCATAACGCATAACGCATAACGCATAACGCATAACGCATAACGCATAACGCATAACGCATAACGCATAACGCATAACGCATAACGCATAACGCATAACGCATAACGCATAACGCATAACGCATATCGCATAACGCATAACGCATAACGCATAACGCATAACGCATAACGCATAACGCATAACGCATACCGCATAACGCATAACGCATAACGCATAACGCATAACGCATAACGCATAACGCATAACGCTTAACGCATAACGCATAACGCATAACGCATAACACATAACGCATAACGGATAACGCTTGACGCATAACGCATAACGCATAACGCATAACGCATAACGCATAACGCATAACGCATAACGCATAACGCATAACGCATAACGCATAACGCATAACGCATAACGCATAACGCATAACGCATAACGCATAACGCATAACGCATAACGCATAACGCATAACGCATAACGCATAACGCATAACGCATAACGCATAACGCATAACGCATAACGCATAACGCATAACGCATAACGCATAACGCATAACGCATAACGCATAACGCATAACTCATAACGCATAACGCATAACGCATAACGCATAACGCATAACGCATAACGCATAACGCATAACGCATAACGCATAACGCATAACGCATAACGCATAACGCATAACGCATAACGCATAACGCATAACGCATAACGCATAACGCATAACGCATAACGCATAACGCATAACGCATAACGCATAACGCATAACGCATAACGCATAACGCATAACGCATAACGCATAACGCATAACGCATAACGCATAACGCATAACGCATAACGCATAACGCATAACGCATAACGCATAACGCTTAACGCATAACCCATAACGCATAACGCATAACGCATAACGCATAACGCATAACGCATAACGCATAACGCATAACGCATAACGCATAACGCATAACGCATAACGCATAACGCATAACGCATAACGCATAACGCATAACGCATAACGCATAACGCATAACGCATAACGCATAACGCATAACGCATAACGCATAACGCATAACGCATAACGCATAACGCATAACGCATAACGCATAACGCATAACGCATAACGTATAAACCATAAGGCATAACGCATAGCCCATAACGCATAACGCATAACGCATAACGCATAACGCATAACGCATAACGCATAACGCATAACGCATAACGCATAACGCATAACGCATAACGCATAACGCATAACGCATAACGCATAACGCATAACGCATAACGCATAACGCATAACGCATAACGCATAACGCATAACGCATAACGCATAACGCATAACGCATAACGCATAACGCATAACGCATAACGCATAACGCATAACGCATAACGCATAACGCATAACGCATAACGCATAACGCATAACGCATAACGCATAACGCATAACGCATAACGCTTAACGCATAACGCATAACGCATAACACATAACGCATAACGGATAACGCTTGACGCATAACGCATAACGCATAACGCTTAACGCATAACGCATAACGCATAACGCATAACGCATAACGCATAACGCATAACGCATAACGCATAACGCATGACGCATAACCCATAACGCATAACACATAACGCAAAACGCATAACGCATAACTTATAATGCATTACGCATAATCCATAGCGGATAACGCATAACCCATAGCGCATGACGCATAACGCAAAGCCGTTAACGCATAACGCATAACGCATAACGCATAACGCATAACGCATAACGCATAACGCATAACGCATAACGCATAATCCATAAAGGATAACGCATAACCCATAACGCATAACGCATAACGCATAACGCATAACGCATAACGCATGACGCATAACCCATAACGCATAACACATAACGCAAAACGCATAACGCATAACTTATAATGCATTACGCATAATCCATAGCGGATAACGCATAACCCATAGCGCATGACGCATAACGCAAAGCCGTTAACGCATAACGCATAACGCATAACGCATAACGCATAACGCATAACGCATAACGCATAACGCATAATCCATAAAGGATAACGCATAACCCATAACGCATGACGCATAACGCAAAGCCGATAACGCATAACGCATAACGCATAACTTATAATGCATTACGCATAATCCATAACGCATAACGCATAACGCATAACGCATAACGCATCACGCATAACGCATAACGCATAACGCATAACGCATAACGCATAACGCATAACGCATAACGCATAACGCATAACGCATATCGCATAACGCATAACGCATAACGCATAACGCATCACGCATAACGCATAACGCATAACCCATAACGCATAACGCATGACGCATTACCCATAACGCATAACACATAACGCAAAACACATAACGCATAACGCATAACGCATAACGCATAACGCATAACGCATAACGCATAACGCATAACGCATAACGCATAACGCATAACGCATAACGCATAACGCATAACGCATAACGCATAACGCATAACGCATTACGCATAACCCATGCCGCATAACTCATAACGCATAACGCATAACGCATAACGCATTACGCATAACGCATAACGCATAACGGATAACGGATAACGCAACACGCACAACCCATACCGCATTACGCATAACGCATAACGCATAACGCATAACCCATAACCCATAACCCATAACGCATAACGCATAACGCATAACGCATAACGCATAACGCATAACGCATAACGCATAACGCATAACGCATAACGCATAACGCATAACGCATAACGCATAACGCATAACGCATAACGCATAACGCATAACGCATAACGCATAACGCATAACGCATAACGCATAACGCATAACGCATAACGCATAACGCATAACGCATAACGCATAACGCATAACGCATAACGCATAACGCATAACGCATAACGCATAACGCATAACGCATAACGCATAACGCATAACGCATAACGCATAACGCATAACGCATAACGCATAACGCATAACGCATAACGCATAACGCATAACGCATAACGCATAACGCATAACGCATAACGCATAACGCATAACGCATAACGCATAACGCATAACGCATAACGCATAACGCATAACGCATAACGCATAACGCATAACGCATAACGCATAACGCATAACGCATAACGCATAACGCATAACGCATAACGCATAACGCATAACGCATAACGCATAACGCATAACGCATAACGCATAACGCATAACGCATAACGCATAACGCATAACGCATAACGCATAACGCATAACGCATAACGCATAACGCATAACGCATAACGCATAACGCAAAACGCATAACGCATAACGCATAACGCATAACGCATGACGCATAACCCATAACGCATAACACATAACGCAAAACGCATAACGCATAACTTATAATGCATTACGCATAATCCATAGCGGATAACGCATAACCCATAGCGCATGACGCATAACGCAAAGCCGTTAACGCATAACGCATAACGCATAACGCATAACACATAACGCATAACGCATAATCCATAAAGGATAACGCATAACCCATAACGCATGACGCATAACGCAAAGCCGATAACGCATAACGCATAACGCATAACTTATAATGCATTACGCATAATCCATAACGCATAACGCATAACGCATAACGCATAACGCATAACGCATAACGCATAACGCATAACGCATAACGCATAACGCATAACGCATATCGCATAACGCATAACGCATAACGCATAACGCATCACGCATAACGCATAACGCATAACCCATAACGCATAACGCATGACGCATTACCCATAACGCATAACACATAACGCAAAACACATAACGCATAACGCATAACGCATAACGCATAACGCATAACGCATAACGCATAACGCATAACGCATAACGCATAACGCATAACGCATAACGCATAACGCATAACGCATAACGCATAACGCATAACGCATAACGCATAACGCATAACGCATTACGCATAACCCATGCCGCATAACTCATAACGCATAACGCATAACGCATAACGCATTACGCATAACGCATAACGCATAACGGATAACGGATAACGGATAACGCAACACGCACAACCCATACCGCATTACGCATAACGCATAACGCATAACGCATAACGCATAACCCATAACCCATAACGCATAACGCATAACGCATAACGCATAACGCATAACGCATAACGCATAACGCATAACGCATAACGCATAACGCATAACGCATAACGCATAACGCATAACGCATAACGCATAACGCATAACGCATAACGCATAACGCATAACGCATAACGCATAACGCATAACGCATAACGCATAACGCATAACGCATAACGCATAACGCATAACGCATAACGCATAACGCATAACGCATAACGCATAACGCATAACGCATAACGCATAACGCATAACGCATAACGCATAACGCATAACGCATAACGCATAACGCATAACGCATAACGCATAACGCATAACGCATAACGCATAACGCATAACGCATAACGCATAACGCATAACGCATAACGCATAACGCATAACGCATAACGCATAACGCATAACGCATAACGCATAACGCATAACGCATAACGCATAACGCATAACGCATAACGCATAACGCATAACGCATAACGCATAACGCATAACGCATAACGCATAACGCATAACGCATAACGCATAACGCATAACGCATAACGCATAACGCATAACGCATAACGCATAACGCATAACGCATAACGCATAACGCATAACGCATAACGCATAACGCATAACGCATAACGCATAACGCATAACGCATAACGCATAACGCAAAACGCATAACGCATAACGCATAACGCATGACGCATAACCCATAACGCATAACACATAACGCAAAACGCATAACGCATAACTTATAATGCATTACGCATAATCCATAGCGGATAACGCATAACCCATAGCGCATGACGCATAACGCAAAGCCGTTAACGCATAACGCATAACGCATAACGCATAACGCATAACACATAACGCATAACGCATAATCCATAAAGGATAACGCATAACCCATAACGCATGACGCATAACGCAAAGCCGATAACGCATAACGCATAACGCATAACTTATAATGCATTACGCATAATCCATAACGCATAACGCATAACGCATAACGCATAACGCATAACGCATAACGCATAACGCATAACGCATAACGCATATCGCATAACGCATAACGCATAACGCATAACGCATCACGCATAACGCATAACGCATAACCCATAACGCATAACGCATGACGCATTACCCATAACGCATAACACATAACGCAAAACACATAACGCATAACGCATAACGCATAACGCATAACGCATAACGCATAACGCATAACGCATAACGCATAACGCATAACGCATAACGCATAACGCATAACGCATAACGCATAACGCATAACGCATAACGCATTACGCATAACCCATGCCGCATAACTCATAACGCATAACGCATAACGCATAACGCATTACGCATAACGCATAACGCATAACGGATAACGGATAACGGATAACGCAACACGCACAACCCATACCGCATTACGCATAACGCATAACGCATAACGCATAACGCATAACCCATAACCCATAACGCATAACGCATAACGCATAACGCATAACGCATAACGCATAACGCATAACGCATAACGCATAACGCATAACGCATAACGCATAACGCATAACGCATAACGCATAACGCATAACGCATAACGCATAACGCATAACGCATAACGCATAACGCATAACGCATAACGCATAACGCATAACGCATAACGCATAACGCATAACGCATAACGCATAACGCATAACGCATAACGCATAACGCATAACGCATAACGCATAACGCATAACGCATAACGCATAACGCATAACGCATAACGCATAACGCATAACGCATAACGCATAACGCATAACGCATAACGCATAACGCATAACGCATAACGCATAACGCATAACGCATAACGTATAACGCATAACGCATAACGCATAACGCATAACGCATAACCCATTGCGCATAACGCTTAACGCGTAACGCAAAACTCATAACGCATAACGCATAACGCATAACGTATAAACCATAAGGCATAACGCTTAGCCCATAACGCATAACGCATAACGCATAACGCATAACGCATAACGCATAACGCATAACGCATAACGCATAACGCATAACGCATAACGCATAACGCATAACGCATAACGCATAACGCATAACGCATAACGCATAACGCATAACGCATAACGCATAACGCATAACGCATAACGCATAACGCATAACGCATAACGCATAACGCATAACGCATAACGCATAACGCATAACGCATAACGCATAACGCATAACGCATAACGCATAACGCATAACGCATAACGCATAACGCATAACGCATAACGCATAACGCATAACGCATAACGCATAACGCATAACGCATAACGCATAACGCATAACGCATAACGCATAACGCATAACGCATAACGCATAACGCATAACGCATAACGCATAACGCATAACGCATAACGCATAACGCATAACGCATAACGCATAACGCATAACGCATAACGCATAACGCAAAACGCATAACGCATAACGCATAACGCATAACGCATGACGCATAACCCATAACGCATAACACATAACGCAAAACGCATAACGCATAACTTATAATGCATTACGCATAATCCATAGCGGATAACGCATAACCCATAGCGCATGACGCATAACGCAAAGCCGTTAACGCATAACGCATAACGCATAACGCATAACGCATAACGCATAACGCATAACGCATAATCCATAAAGGATAACGCATAACCCATAACGCATGACGCATAACGCAAAGCCGATAACGCATAACGCATAACGCATAACTTATAATGCATTACGCATAATCCATAACGCATAACGCATAACGCATAACGCATAACGCATAACGCATAACGCATAACGCATAACGCATAACGCATACCGCATAACGCATAACGCATAACGCATAACGCATCACGCATAACGCATAACGCATAACCCATAACGCATAACGCATAACGCATAACGCATAACGCATAACGCATAACGCATAACGCATAACGCATAACGCATAACGCATAACGCATAACGCATAACGCATAACGCATAACGCATAACGCATAACGCATAACGCATAACGCATAACGCATAACGCATAACGCATAACGCATAACGCATAACGCATAACGCATAACGCATAACGCATAACGCATAACGCATAACGCATAACGCATAACGCATAACGCATAACGCATAACGCATAACGCATAACGCATAACGCATAACGCATAACGCATAACGCATAACGCATAACGCATAACGCATAACGCATAACGCATAACGCATAACGCATAACGCATAACGCATAACGCATAACGCATAACGCATAACGCATAACGCATAACGCAAAACGCATAACGCATAACGCATAACGCATAACGCATGACGCATAACCCATAACGCATAACACATAACGCAAAACGCATAACGCATAACTTATAATGCATTACGCATAATCCATAGCGGATAACGCATAACCCATAGCGCATGACGCATAACGCAAAGCCGTTAACGCATAACGCATAACGCATAACGCATAACGCATAACGCATAACGCATAACGCATAACGCATAATCCATAAAGGATAACGCATAACCCATAACGCATGACGCATAACGCAAAGCCGATAACGCATAACGCATAACGCATAACTTATAATGCATTACGCATAATCCATAACGCATAACGCATAACGCATAACGCATAACGCATAACGCATAACGCATAACGCATAACGCATACCGCATAACGCATAACGCATAACGCATAACGCATCACGCATAACGCATAACGCATAACCCATAACGCATAACGCATAACGCATAACGCATAACGCATAACGCATAACGCATAACGCATAACGCATAACGCATAACGCATAACGCATAACGCATAACGCATAACGCATAACGCATAACGCATAACGCATAACGCATAACGCATAACGCATAACGCATAACGCATAACGCATAACGCATAACGCATAACGCATAACGCATAACGCATAACGCATAACGCATAACGCATAACGCATAACGCATAACGCATAACGCATAACGCATAACGCATAACGCATAACGCATAACGCATAACGCATAACGCATAACGCATAACGCATAACGCATAACGCATAACGCATAACGCATAACGCATAACGCAAAACGCATAACGCATAACGCATAACGCATAACGCATGACGCATAACCCATAACGCATAACACATAACGCAAAACGCATAACGCATAACTTATAATGCATTACGCATAATCCATAGCGGATAACGCATAACCCATAGCGCATGACGCATAACGCAAAGCCGTTAACGCATAACGCATAACGCATAACGCATAACGCATAACGCATAACGCATAACGCATAATCCATAAAGGATAACGCATAACCCATAACGCATGACGCATAACGCAAAGCCGATAACGCATAACGCATAACGCATAACTTATAATGCATTACGCATAATCCATAACGCATAACGCATAACGCATAACGCATAACGCATAACGCATAACGCATAACGCATAACGCATAACGCATAACGCATAACGCATAACGCATAACGCATAACGCATACCGCATAACGCATAACGCATAACGCATAACGCATCACGCATAACGCATAACGCATAACCCATAACGCATAACGCATAACGCATAACGCATAACGCATAACGCATAACGCATAACGCATAACGCATAACGCATAACGCATAACGCATAACGCATAACGCATAACGCATAACGCATAACGCATAACGCATAACGCATACCGCATTACGCATAACGCATAACGCATAACGCATAACGCATTACGCATAACGCATAACGCATAACGCATAACGCATAACGGATAACGCACAACGCACAACCCATACCGCATTACGCATTACGCATAATGCATAACGCATAATCCATAACGGATAACGCATAACCCATAACGCATAACCCATAACGCATAACTCAATGCCGATAACGCATAACGCATAACGCATAACGCATAACGCATAACGCATAACGCATAACGCATAACGCATAACGCATAACGCATAACGCATAACGCATAACGCATAACGCATAACGCAAAACGCATAACGCATAACGCATAACGCATAACGCATGACGCATAACCCATAACGCATAACACATAACGCAAAACGCATAACGCATAACTTATAATGCATTACGCATAATCCATAGCGGATAACGCATAACCCATAGCGCATGACGCATAACGCAAAGCCGTTAACGCATAACGCATAACGCATAACGCATAACGCATAACGCATAACGCATAACGCATCACGCATAACGCATAACGCATAACCCATAACGCATAACGCATAACGCATAACGCATAACGCATAACGCATAACGCATAACGCATAACGCATAACGCATAACGCATAACGCATACCGCATTACGCATAACGCATAACGCATAACGCATAACGCATTACGCATAACGCATAACGCATAACGCATAACGCATAACGGATAACGCACAACGCACAACCCATACCGCATTACGCATTACGCATAATGCATAACGCATAATCCATAACGGATAACGCATAACCCATAACGCATAACCCATAACGCATAACTCAATGCCGATAACGCATTACGCATAACGCATAACGCATAACGGATAACGGATAACGCACAACGCACAACCCATACCGCATAACGCATAACGCATAACGCATAACGCATAACGCATAACGCATAACGCATAACGCATAACGCATAACGCATAACGCATAACGCATAACGCATAACGCATAACGCATAACGCATAACGCATAACGCATAACGCATAACGCATAACGCATAACGCATAACGCATAACGCATAACGCATAACGCATAACGCATAACGCATAACGCATAACGCATAACGCATAACGCAAAACGCATAACGCATAACGCATAACGCATAACGCATGACGCATAACCCATAACGCATAACAC
The DNA here is from genome assembly GCF_051020765.1 of Lasioglossum baleicum. Lineage (NCBI taxonomy): Eukaryota > Metazoa > Arthropoda > Insecta > Hymenoptera > Halictidae > Lasioglossum > Lasioglossum baleicum. The sequence continues at coordinate 56,405 of NW_027469413.1, read as the reverse complement.
ATAACGCAAAACGCATAACGCATAACTTATAATGCATTACGCATAATCCATAGCGGATAACGCATAACCCATAGCGCATGACGCATAACGCAAAGCCGTTAACGCATAACGCATAACGCATAACGCATAACGCATAACGCATAACGCATAACGCATAACGCATAACGCATAATCCATAAAGGATAACGCATAACCCATAACGCATGACGCATAACGCAAAGCCGATAACGCATAACGCATAACGCATAACTTATAATGCATTACGCATAATCCATAACGCATAACGCATAACGCATAACGCATAACGCATAACGCATAACGCATAACGCATAACGCATATCGCATAACGCATAACGCATAACGCATAACGCATAACGCATAACGCATAACGCATAACCCATAACGCATAACGCATGACGCATTACCCATAACGCATAACACATAACGCAAAACACATAACGCATAACGCATAACGCATAACGCATAACGCATAACGCATAACGCATAACGCATAACGCATAACGCATAACGCATCACGCATAACGCATAACGCATAACCCATAACGCATAACGCATGACGCATTACCCATAACGCATAACACATAACGCAAAACACATAACGCATAACGCATAACGCATAACGCATAACGCATAACGCATAACGCATAACGCATAACGCATAACGCATAACGCATAACGCATAACGCATAACGCATAACGCATAACGCATAACGCATAACGCATAACGCATAACGCATAACGCATATCGCATAACGCATAACGCATAACGCATAACGCATCACGCATAACGCATAACGCATAACCCATAACGCATAACGCATGACGCATTACCCATAACGCATAACACATAACGCAAAACACATAACGCATAACGCATAACGCATAACGCATAACGCTTAACGCGTAACGCATAACGCATAACGGATAACGGATAACGCAACACGCACAACCCATACCGCATTACGCATAACGCATAACGCATAACGCATAACCCATAACCCATAACGCATAACGCATAACCCATAACGCATAACGCATAACGCATAACGCATAACGCATAACGCATAACGCATAACGCATAACGCATAACGCATAACGCATAACGCATAACGCATAACGCATAACGCATAACGCATTACGCATAACCCATGCCGCATAACTCATAACGCATAACGCATAACGCATAACGCATTACGCATAACGCATAACGCATAACGGATAACGGATAACGCAACACGCACAACCCATACCGCATTACGCATAACGCATAACGCATAACGCATAACCCATAACCCATAACGCATAACGCATAACGCATAACGCATAACGCATAACGCATAACGCATAACGCATAACGCATAACGCATAACGCATAACGCATAACGCATAACGCATAACGCATAACGCATAACGCATAACGCATAACGCATAACGCATAACGCATAACGCATAACGCATAACGCATAACGCATAACGCATAACGCATAACGCATAACGCATAATCCATAACGCATAACGCATAACGCATAACGCATAACGCATAACGCATAACGCATAACGCATAACGCATAACGCATAACGCATAACGCATATCGCATAACGCATAACGCATAACGCATAACGCATAACGCATCACGCATAACGCATAACGCATAACCCATAACGCATAACGCATGACGCATTACCCATAACGCATAACACATAACGCAAAACACATAACGCATAACGCATAACGCATAACGCATAACGCATAACGCATAACGCATAACGCATAACGCATAACGCATAACGCATAACGCATAACGCATAACGCATAACGCATAACGCATAACGCATAACGCATTACGCATAACCCATGCCGCATAACTCATAACGCATAACGCATAACGCATAACGCATTACGCATAACGCATAACGCATAACGGATAACGGATAACGCAACACGCACAACCCATACCGCATTACGCATAACGCATAACGCATAACGCATAACCCATAACCCATAACGCATAACGCATAACGCATAACGCATAACGCATAACGCATAACGCATAACGCATAACGCATAACGCATAACGCATAACGCATAACGCATAACGCATAACGCATAACGCATAACGCATAACGCATAACGCATAACGCATAACGCATAACGCATAACGCATATCGCATAACGCATAACGCATAACGCATAACGCATAACGCATAACGCATAACGCATAACGCATAACGCATAACGCATAACGCATAACGCATAACGCATAACGCATAACGCATAACGCATAACGCATAACGCATAACGCATAACGCATAACGCATAACGCATAACGCATAACGCATAACGCATAACGCATAACGCATAACGCATAACGCATAACGCATAACGCATAACGCATAACGCATAACGTATAAACCATAAGGCATAACGCTTAGCCCATAACGCATAACGCATAACGCATAACGCATAACGCATAACGCATAACGCATAACGCATAACGCACAACGCATAACGCATAACGCATAACGCATAACGCATAACGCATAACGCATAACGCATAACGCATAACGCATAACTCATAACGTATAAACCATAAGCCATAACGCTTAGCCCATAACGCATAACGCAGAACGCATAACGCATAACGCATAACGCATAACGCATAACGCATAACGCATAACGCATAACGCATAACGCATAACGCATAACGCATAACGCATAACGCATAACGCATAACGCATAACGCATAACGCATAACGCATAACGCATAACGCATAACGCATAACGCATAACGCATAACGCATAACGCATAACGCATAACGCATAACGCATAACGCATAACGCATAACGCATAACGCATAACGCATAACGCATAACGCATAACGCATAACGCATAACGCATAACGCATAACGCATAACGCATAACGCATAACGCATAACGCATAACGCATAACTCATAACGTATAAACCATAAGGCATAACGCTTAGCCCATAACGCATAACGCATAACGCATAACGCATAACGCATAACGCATAACGCATAACGCATAACGCATAACGCATAACGCATAACGCATAACGCATAACGCATAACGCATAACGCATAACGCATAACGCATAACGCATAACGCATAACGCATAACGCATAACGCATAACGCATAACGCATAACGCATAACGCATAACGCATAACGCATAACGCATAACGCATAACGCATAACGCATAACGCATAACGCATAACGCATAACGCATAACGCATAACGCATAACGCATAACGCATAACGCATAACGCATAACGCATAACGCATAACGCATAACGCAAAACGCATAACGCATAACGCATAACGCATAACGCATAACGCATAACGCATAACGCACAACCCATACCGCATTACGCATAACGCATAACGCATAACGCATAACGCATAACGCATAACGCATAACGCATAACGCATAACGCATAACGCATAACGCATAACGCATAACGCATAACGCATTACGCATAACGCATAACGCATAACGCATAACGCATAACGGATAACGTATAACGCACAATGCACAACCCATACCGCATTACGCATAACGCATAACGCATAACGCATAACGCATAACGCATAACGCATAACGCATAACGCATAACGCATAACGCATAACGCATAACGCATAACGCATAACGCATAACGCATAACGCATAACGCATAACGCATAACGCATAACGCATAACGCATAACGCATAAAGCATAACGCATAACGCATAACGCATAACGCATAACGCATAACGCATAACGCATAACGCATAACGCAAAACGCATAACGCATAACGCATAACGCATAACGCATGACGCATAACCCATAACGCATAACACATAACGCAAAACGCATAACGCATAACTTATAATGCATTACGCATAATCCATAGCGGATAACGCATAACCCATAGCGCATGACGCATAACGCATAACGCATAACGCATAACGCATAACGCATAACGCATAACGCATAACGCATAACGCATAACGCATAACGCATAACGCATAACGCATAACGCATAACGCATAACGCATAGCGCATAACGCATAACCCGTTACGCATAACGCATAACGCATAACGCATAACGCATAACGCATAACGCATAACGCATAACGCATAACGCATAACGCATAACGCATAACGCATAACGCATAACGCATAACGCATAACGTATAACGCATAACGCATAACGCATAACGCATAACGCATAACGCATAACGCATAACGCATAACGCAAAACTCATAACGCATAACGCATAACGCATAACGCATAACGCATAACGCATAACGCATAACGCATAACGCATAACGCATAACGCATAACGCATAACGCATAACGCATAACGCATAACGCATAACGCATAACGCATAACGCATAACGCATAACGCATAACGCATAACGCATAACGCATAACGCATAACGCATAACGCATAACGCATAACGCATAGCCCATAACGCATAACGCATAACGCACAACGCATAATGCAAAAGTCATAACGCATAACGCATAACGCATAACGCATAACCCGTTACGCATAACGCTTAACGCGTAACGCATAACGCATAACGCATAACGCATAACGCATAACGCATAACGCATAACGCATAACGCATAACGCATAACGCATAACGCATAACGCATAACGCATAACGCATAACGCATAACGCATAACGCATAACGCATAACGCATAACGCATAACGCATAACGCATAACGCATAACGCATAACGCATAACGCAAAACTCATAACGCATAACGCATAACGCATAACTCATAACGCATAACGCATAACGCATAACGCATAACGCATAACGCATAACGCATAACGCATAACGTATAACGCATAACGCATAACGCATAACGCATAACGCATAACGCATAACCCATTGCGCATAACGCTTAACGCGTAACGCAAAACTCATATCGCATAACGCATAACGCATAACGTATAAACCATAAGGCATAACGCTTAGCCCATAACGCATAACGCATAACGCATAACGCATAACGCATAACGCATAACGCATAACGCATAACGCATAACGCATAACGCATAACGCATAACGCATAACGCATAACGCATAACGCATAACGCATAACGCATAACCCATAACGCATAACGCATGACGCATTACCCATAACGCATAACACATAACGCAAAACACATAACGCATAACGCATAACGCATAACGCATAACGCATAACGCATAACGCATAACGCATAACGCACAACGCATAACGCATAACGCATAACGCATAACGCATAACGCATAACGCATAACGCATAACGCATAACGCATAACTCATAACGTATAAACCATAAGGCATAACGCTTAGCCCATAACGCATAACGCAGAACGCATAACGCATAACGCATAACGCATAACGCATAACGCATAACGCATAACGCATAACGCATAACGCATAACGCATAACGCATAACGCATAACGCATAACGCATAACGCATAACGCATAACGCATAACGCATAACGCATAACGCATAACGCATAACGCATAACGCATAACGCATAACGCATAACGCATAACGCATAACGCATAACGCATAACGCATAACGCATAACGCATAACGCATAACGCATAACGCATAACGCATAACGCATAACGCATAACGCATAACGCATAACGCATAACTCATAACGTATAAACCATAAGGCATAACGCTTAGCCCATAACGCATAACGCATAACGCATAACGCATAACGCATAACGCATAACGCATAACGCATAACGCATAACGCATAACGCATAACGCATAACGCATAACGCATAACGCATAACGCATAACGCATAACGCATAACGCATAACGCATAACGCATAACGCATAACGCATAACGCATAACGCATAACGCATAACGCATAACGCATAACGCATAACGCATAACGCATAACGCATAACGCATAACGCATAACGCATAACGCATAACGCATAACGCATAACGCATAACGCATAACGCATAACGCATAACGCATAACGCATAACGCATAACGCATAACGCAAAACGCATAACGCATAACGCATAACGCATAACGCATAACGCATAACGCATAACGCACAACCCATACCGCATTACGCATAACGCATAACGCATAACGCATAACGCATAACGCATAACGCATAACGCATAACGCATAACGCATAACGCATAACGCATAACGCATAACGCATTACGCATAACGCATAACGCATAACGCATAACGCATAACGGATAACGTATAACGCACAATGCACAACCCATACCGCATTACGCATAACGCATAACGCATAACGCATAACGCATAACGCATAACGCATAACGCATAACGCATAACGCATAACGCATAACGCATAACGCATAACGCATAACGCATAACGCATAACGCATAACGCATAACGCATAACGCATAACGCATAACGCATAACGCATAAAGCATAACGCATAACGCATAACGCATAACGCATAACGCATAACGCATAACGCATAACGCAAAACGCATAACGCATAACGCATAACGCATAACGCATGACGCATAACCCATAACGCATAACACATAACGCAAAACGCATAACGCATAACTTATAATGCATTACGCATAATCCATAGCGGATAACGCATAACCCATAGCGCATGACGCATAACGCATAACGCATAACGCATAACGCATAACGCATAACGCATAACGCATAACGCATAACGCATAACGCATAACGCATAACGCATAACGCATAACGCATAACGCATAACGCATAGCGCATAACGCATAACCCGTTACGCATAACGCATATCGCATAACGCATAACGCATAACGCATAACGCATAACGCATAACGCATAACGCATAACGCATAACGCATAACGCATAACGCATAACGCATAACGCATAACGCATAACGTATAACGCATAACGCATAACGCATAACGCATAACGCATAACGCATAACGCATAACGCATAACGCAAAACTCATAACGCATAACGCATAACGCATAACGCATAACGCATAACGCATAACGCATAACGCATAACGCATAACGCATAACGCATAACGCATAACGCATAACGCATAACGCATAACGCATAACGCATAACGCATAACGCATAACGCATAACGCATAACGCATAACGCATAACGCATAACGCATAACGCATAACGCATAACGCATAACGCATAACGCATAGCCCATAACGCATAACGCATAACGCACAACGCATAATGCAAAAGTCATAACGCATAACGCATAACGCATAACGCATAACCCGTTACGCATAACGCTTAACGCGTAACGCATAACGCATAACGCATAACGCATAACGCATAACGCATAACGCATAACGCATAACGCATAACGCATAACGCATAACGCATAACGCATAACGCATAACGCATAACGCATAACGCATAACGCATAACGCATAACGCATAACGCATAACGCATAACGCATAACGCAAAACTCATAACGCATAACGCATAACGCATAACTCATAACGCAGAACGCATAACGCATAACGCATAACGCATAACGCATAACGCATAACGCATAACGTATAACGCATAACGCATAACGCATAACGCATAACGCATAACGCATAACCCATTGCGCATAACGCTTAACGCGTAACGCAAAACTCATATCGCATAACGCATAACGCATAACGTATAAACCATAAGGCATAACGCTTAGCCCATAACGCATAACGCATAACGCATAACGCATAACGCATAACGCATAACGCATAACGCATAACGCATAACGCATAACGCATAACGCATAACGCATAACGCATAACGCATAACGCATAACCCATAACGCATAACGCATGACGCATTACCCATAACGCATAACACATAACGCAAAACACATAACGCATAACGCATAACGCATAACGCATAACGCATAACGCTTAACGCGTAACGCATAACGCATAACGGATAACGGATAACGCAACACGCACAACCCATACCGCATTACGCATAACGCATAACGCATAACGCATAACCCATAACCCATAACGCATAACGCATAACGCATAACGCATAACGCATAACGCATAACGCATAACGCATAACGCATAACGCATAACGCATAACGCATAACGCATAACGCATAACGCATAACGCATAACGCATAACGCATAACGCATTACGCATAACCCATGCCGCATAACTCATAACGCATAACGCATAACGCATAACGCATTACGCATAACGCATAACGCATAACGGATAACGGATAACGCAACACGCACAACCCATACCGCATTACGCATAACGCATAACGCATAACGCATAACCCATAACCCATAACGCATAACGCATAACGCATAACGCATAACGCATAACGCATAACGCATAACGCATAACGCATAACGCATAACGCATAACGCATAACGCATAACGCATAACGCATAACGCATAACGCATAACGCATAACGCATAACGCATAACGCATAACGCATAACGCATAACGCATAACGCATAACGCATAACGCATAACGCATAACGCATAACGCATAACGCATAACGCATAGCCCATAACGCATAACGCATAACGCACAACGCATAATGCAAAAGTTATAACGCATAACGCATAACCCGTTACGCATAACGCTTAACGCGTAACGCATAACGCATAACGCATAACGCATAACGCATAACGCATAACGCATAACGCATAACGCATAACGCATAACGCATAACGCATAACGCATAACGCATAACGCATAACGCATAACGCATAACGCATAACGCATAACGCATAACGCATAACGCATAACGCATAACGCATAACGCATAACGCATAACGCATAACGCATAACGCATAACGCATAACGCAAAACTCATAACGCATAACGCATAACGCATAACTCATAACGCATAACGCATAACGCATAACGCATAACGCATAACGCATAACGCATAACGCATAACGTATAACGCATAACGCATAACGCATAACGCATAACGCATAACGCATAACGCATAACCCATTGCGCATAACGCTTAACGCGTAACGCAAAACTCATATCGCATAACGCATAACGCATAACGTATAAACCATAAGGCATAACGCTTAGCCCATAACGCATAACGCATAACGCATAACGCATAACGCATAACGCATAACGCATAACGCATAACGCATAACGCATAACGCATAACGCATAACGCATAACGCATAACGCATAACGCATAACGCATAACGCATAACCCATAACGCATAACGCATGACGCATTACCCATAACGCATAACACATAACGCAAAACACATAACGCATAACGCATAACGCATAACGCATAACGCATAACGCTTAACGCGTAACGCATAACGCATAACGGATAACGGATAACGCAACACGCACAACCCATACCGCATTACGCATAACGCATAACGCATAACGCATAACCCATAACCCATAACGCATAACGCATAACGCATAACGCATAACGCATAACGCATAACGCATAACGCATAACGCATAACGCATAACGCATAACGCATAACGCATAACGCATAACGCATAACGCATAACGCATAACGCATAACGCATAACGCATAACGCATAACGCATAACGCATAACGCATTACGCATAACCCATGCCGCATAACTCATAACGCATAACGCATAACGCATAACGCATTACGCATAACGCATAACGCATAACGGATAACGGATAACGCAACACGCACAACCCATACCGCATTACGCATAACGCATAACGCATAACGCATAACCCATAACCCATAACGCATAACGCATAACGCATAACGCATAACGCATAACGCATAACGCATAACGCATAACGCATAACGCATAACGCATAACGCATAACTCATAACGTATAAACCATAAGGCATAACGCATAACGCATAACGCATAACGCATAACGCATAACGCATAACGCATAACGCATAACGCATAACGCATAACGCATAACGCATAACGCATAACGCATAACGCATAACGCATAACGCATAACGCATAACGCATAACGCATAACGCATAACGCATAACGCATAACGCATAACGCATAACGCATAACGCATAACGCATAACGCATAACGCATAACGCATAACGCATAACGCATAACGCATAACGCATAACGCATAACGCATAACGCATAACGCATAACGCATAACGCATAACGCATAACGCATAACGTATAAACCATAAGGCATAACGCTTAGCCCATAACGCATAACGCATAACGCATAACGCATAACGCATAACGCATAACGCATAACGCATAACGCACAACGCATAACGCATAACGCATAACGCATAACGCATAACGCATAACGCATAACGCATAACGCATAACGCATAACGCATAACTCATAACGTATAAACCATAAGGCATAACGCTTAGCCCATAACGCATAACGCAGAACGCATAACGCATAACGCATAACGCATAACGCATAACGCATAACGCATAACGCATAACGCATAACGCATAACGCATAACGCATAACGCATAACGCATAACGCATAACGCATAACGCATAACGCATAACGCATAACGCATAACGCATAACGCATAACGCATAACGCATAACGCATAACGCATAACGCATAACGCATAACGCATAACGCATAACGCATAACGCATAACGCATAACGCATAACGCATAACGCATAACGCATAACGCATAACGCATAACTCATAACGTATAAACCATAAGGCATAACGCTTAGCCCATAACGCATAACGCATAACGCATAACGCATAACGCATAACGCATAACGCATAACGCATAACGCATAACGCATAACGCATAACGCATAACGCATAACGCATAACGCATAACGCATAACGCATAACGCATAACGCATAACGCATAACGCATAACGCATAACGCATAACGCATAACGCATAACGCATAACGCATAACGCATAACGCATAACGCATAACGCATAACGCATAACGCATAACGCATAACGCATAACGCATAACGCATAACGCATAACGCATAACGCATAACGCATAACGCATAACGCATAACGCATAACGCATAACGCATAACGCATAACGCATAACGCATAACGCATAACGCATAACTCATAACGTATAAACCATAAGGCATAACGCTTAGCCCATAACGCATAACGCATAACGCATAACGCATAACGCATAACGCATAACGCATAACGCATAACGCATAACGCATAACGCATAACGCATAACGCATAACGCATAACGCATAACGCATAACGCATAACGCATTACGCATAACCCATGCCGCATAACTCATAACGCATAACGCATAACGCATAACGCATTACGCATAACGCATAACGCATAACGGATAACGGATAACGCAACACGCACAACCCATACCGCATTACGCATAACGCATAACGCATAACGCATAACCCATAACCCATAACGCATAACGCATAACGCATAACGCATAACGCATAACGCATAACGCATAACGCATAACGCATAACGCATAACGCATAACGCATAACGCATAACGCATAACGCATAACGCATAACGCATAACGCATAACGCATAACGCATAACGCATAACGCATAACGCATAACGCATAACGCATAACGCATAACGCATAACGCATAACGCATAACGCATAACGCATAACGCATAACGCATAACGCATAACGCATAACGCATAACGCATAACGCATAACGCATAACGCATAACGCATAACGCATAACGCATAACGCATAACGCATAACGCATAACGCATAACGCATAACGCATAACGCATAACGCATAACGCATAACGTATAAACCATAAGGCATAACGCTTAGCCCATAACGCATAACGCATAACGCATAACGCATAACGCATAACGCATAACGCATAACGCATAACGCATAACGCATAACGCACAACGCATAACGCATAACGCATAACGCATAACGCATAACGCATAACGCATAACGCATAACGCATAACGCATAACTCATAACGTATAAACCATAAGGCATAACGCTTAGCCCATAACGCATAACGCATAACGCATAACGCATAACGCATAACGCATAACGCATAACGCATAACGCATAACGCATAACGCATAACGCATAACGCATAACGCATAACGCATAACGCATAACGCATAACGCATAACGCATAACGCATAACGCATAACGCATAACGCATAACGCATAACGCATAACGCATAACGCATAACGCATAACGCATAACGCATAACGCATAACGCATAACGCATAACGCATAACGCATAACGCATAACGCATAACGCATAACGCATAACGCATAACGCATAACGCATAACGCATAACGCATAACGCATAACGCATAACGCATAACGCATAACGCATAACGCATAACGCATAACGCATAACTCATAACGTATAAACCATAAGGCATAACGCTTAGCCCATAACGCATAACGCATAACGCATAACGCATAACGCATAACGCATAACGCATAACGCATAACGCATAACGCATAACGCATAACGCATAACGCATAACGCATAACGCATAACGCATAACGCATAACGCATAACGCATAACGCATAACGCATAACGCATAACGCATAACGCATAACGCATAACGCATAACGCATAACGCATAACGCATAACGCATAACGCATAACGCATAACGCATAACGCATAACGCATAACGCATAACGCATAACGCATAACGCATAACGCATAACGCATAACGCAAAACGCATAACGCATAACGCATAACGCATAACGCATAACGCATAACGCATAACGCATAACGCACAACCCATACCGCATTACGCATAACGCATAACGCATAACGCATAACGCATAACGCATAACGCATAACGCATAACGCATAACGCATAACGCATAACGCATAACGCATAACGCATTACGCATAACGCATAACGCATAACGCATAACGCATAACGGATAACGTATAACGCACAATGCACAACCCATACCGCATTACGCATAACGCATAACGCATAACGCATAACGCATAACGCACAACGCATAACGCATAACGCATAACGCATAACGCATAACGCATAACGCATAACGCATAACGCATAACGCATAACGCATAACGCATAACGCATAACGCATAACGCATAACGCATAACGCATAAAGCATAACGCATAACGCATAACGCATAACGCATAACGCATAACGCATAACGCATAACGCAAAACGCATAACGCATAACGCATAACGCATAACGCATAACGCATAACGCATTACGCATAACGCATAACGCATAACGCATAACGCATAACGGATAACGTATAACGCACAATGCACAACCCATACCGCATTACGCATAACGCATAACGCATAACGCATAACGCATAACGCATAACGCATAACGCATAACGCATAACGCATAACGCATAACGCATAACGCATAACGCATAACGCATAACGCATAACGCATAACGCATAACGCATAACGCATAACGCATAACGCATAACGCATAAAGCATAACGCATAACGCATAACGCATAACGCATAACGCATAACGCATAACGCATAACGCAAAACGCATAACGCATAACGCATAACACATAACGCAAAACGCATAACGCATAACTTATAATGCATTACGCATAATCCATAGCGGATAACGCATAACCCATAGCGCATGACGCATAACGCATAACGCATAACGCATAACGCATAACGCATAACGCATAACGCATAACGCATAACGCATAACGCATAACGCATAACGCATAACGCATAACGCATAACGCATAACGCATAACGCATAACGCATAACGCATAGCGCATAACGCATAACCCGTTACGCATAACGCATAACGCATAACGCATAACGCATAACGCATAACGCATAACGCATAACGCATAACGCATAACGCATAACGCATAACGCATAACGCATAACGCATAACGCATAACGTATAACGCATAACGCATAACGCATAACGCATAACGCATAACGCATAACGCATAACGCATAACGCATAACGCAAAACTCATAACGCATAACGCATAACGCATAACGCATAACGCATAACGCATAACGCATAACGCATAACGCATAACGCATAACGCATAACGCATAACGCATAACGCATAACGCATAACGCATAACGCATAACGCATAACGCATAACGCATAACGCATAACGCATAACGCATAACGCATAACGCATAACGCATAACGCATAACGCATAACGCATAACGCATAACGCATAACGCATAACGCATAACGCATAACGCATAACGCATAACGCATAGCCCATAACGCATAACGCATAACGCACAACGCATAATGCAAAAGTCATAACGCATAACGCATAACGCATAACGCATAACCCGTTACGCATAACGCTTAACGCGTAACGCATAACGCATAACGCATAACGTATAACGCATAACGCATAACGCATAACGCATAACGCATAACGCATAACGCATAACGCATAACGCATAACGCATAACGCATAACGCATAACGCATAACGCATAACGCATAACGCATAACGCATAACGCATAACGCAAAACTCATAACGCATAACGCATAACGCATAACTCATAACGCATAACGCATAACGCATAACGCATAACGCATAACGCATAACGCATAACGCATAACGTATAACGCATAACGCATAACGCATAACGCATAACGCATAACGCATAACGCATAACCCATTGCGCATAACGCTTAACGCGTAACGCAAAACTCATATCGCATAACGCATAACGCATAACGTATAAACCATAAGGCATAACGCTTAGCCCATAACGCATAACGCATAACGCATAACGCATAACGCATAACGCATAACGCATAACGCATAACGCATAACGCATAACGCATAACGCATAACGCATAACGCATAACGCATAACGCATAACGCATAACGCATAACGCATAACCCATAACGCATAACGCATGACGCATTACCCATAACGCATAACACATAACGCAAAACACATAACGCATAACGCATAACGCATAACGCATAACGCATAACGCTTAACGCGTAACGCATAACGCATAACGGATAACGGATAACGCAACACGCACAACCCATACCGCATTACGCATAACGCATAACGCATAACGCATAACCCATAACCCATAACGCATAACGCATAACGCATAACGCATAACGCATAACGCATAACGCATAACGCATAACGCATAACGCATAACGCATAACGCATAACGCATAACGCATAACGCATAACGCATAACGCATAACGCATAACGCATAACGCATAACGCATTACGCATAACCCATGCCGCATAACTCATAACGCATAACGCATAACGCATAACGCATTACGCATAACGCATAACGCATAACGGATAACGGATAACGCAACACGCACAACCCATACCGCATTACGCATAACGCATAACGTATAACGCATAACGCATAACGCATAACGCATAACGCATAACGCATAACGCATAACGCATAACGCATAACGCATAACGCATAACGCAAAACGCATAACGCATAACGCATAACGCATAACTCATAACGCATAACGCATAACGCATAACGCATAACGCATAACGCATAACGCATAACGCATAACGTATAACGCATAACGCATAACGCATAACGCATAACGCATAACCCATTGCGCATAACGCTTAACGCGTAACGCATAACGCATAACGCATAACGCATAACGCATAACGCATAACGCATAACGCATAACGCATAACGCATAACGCATAACGCATAACGCATAACGCATAACGCATAACGCATAACGCATAACGCATAACGCATAACGCATAACGCATAACGCATAACGCATAACGCATAACGCATAACGCATAACGCATAACGCATAACGCATAACGCATAACGCATAACGCATAACGCATAACGCAAAACGCATAACGCATAACGCATAACGCATAACGCATAACGCATAACGCATAACGCACAACCCATACCGCATTACGCATAACGCATAACGCATAACGCATAACGCATAACGCATAACGCATAACGCATAACGCATAACGCATAACGCATAACGCATAACGCATAACGCATAACGCATAACGCATTACGCATAACGCATAACGCATAACGCATAACGGATAACGTATAACGCACAATGCACAACCCATACCGCATTACGCATAACGCATAACGCATAACGCATAACGCATAACGCATAACGCATAACGCATAACGCATAACGCATAACGCATAACGCATAACGCATAACGCATAACGCATAACGCATAACGCATAACGCATAACGCATAAAGCATAACGCATAACGCATAACGCATAACGCATAACGCATAACGCATAACGCATAACGCATAACTCATAACGTATAAACCATAAGGCATAACGCTTAGCCCATAACGCATAACGCATAACGCATAACGCATAACGCATAACGCATAACGCATAACGCATAACGCATAACGCATAACGCATAACGCATAACGCATAACGCATAACGCATAACGCATAACGCATAACGCATTACGCATAACCCATGCCGCATAACTCATAACGCATAACGCATAACGCATAACGCATTACGCATAACGCATAACGCATAACGGATAACGGATAACGCAACACGCACAACCCATACCGCATTACGCATAACGCATAACGCATAAAGCATAACGCATAACGCATAACGCATAACGCATAACGCATAACGCATAACGCATAACGCATAACTCATAACGTATAAACCATAAGGCATAACGCTTAGCCCATAACGCATAACGCATAACGCATAACGCATAACGCATAACGCATAACGCATAACGCATAACGCATAACGCATAACGCATAACGCATAACGCATAACGCATAACGCATAACGCATAACGCATAACGCATAACGCATAACGCATTACGCATAACCCATGCCGCATAACTCATAACGCATAACGCATAACGCATAACGCATTACGCATAACGCATAACGCATAACGGATAACGGATAACGCAACACGCACAACCCATACCGCATTACGCATAACGCATAACGCATAACGCATAACCCATAACCCATAACGCATAACGCATAACGCATAACGCATAACGCATAACGCATAACGCATAACGCATAACGCATAACGCATAACGCATAACGCATAACGCATAACGCATAACGCATAACGCATAACGCATAACGCATAACGCATAACGCATAACGCATAACGCATAACGCATAACGCATAACGCATAACGCATAACGCATAACGCATAACGCATAACGCATAACGCATAACGCATAACGCATAACGCATAACGCATAACGCATAACGCATAACGCATAACGCATAACGCATAACGCATAACGCATAACGCATAACGCATAACGCATAACGCATAACGCATAACGCATAACGCATAACGCATAACGCATAACGCATAACGCATAACGCATAACGCATAACGCATAACGTATAAACCATAAGGCATAACGCTTAGCCCATAACGCATAACGCATAACGCATAACGCATAACGCATAACGCATAACGCATAACGCATAACGCATAACGCACAACGCATAACGCATAACGCATAACGCATAACGCATAACGCATAACGCATAACGCATAACGCATAACGCATAACTCATAACGTATAAACCATAAGGCATAACGCTTAGCCCATAACGCATAACGCAGAACGCATAACGCATAACGCATAACGCATAACGCATAACGCATAACGCATAACGCATAACGCATAACGCATAACGCATAACGCATAACGCATAACGCATAACGCATAACGCATAACGCATAACGCATAACGCATAACGCATAACGCATAACGCATAACGCATAACGCATAACGCATAACGCATAACGCATAACGCATAACGCATAACGCATAACGCATAACGCATAACGCATAACGCATAACGCATAACGCATAACGCATAACGCATAACGCATAACTCATAACGTATAAACCATAAGGCATAACGCTTAGCCCATAACGCATAACGCATAACGCATAACGCATAACGCATAACGCATAACGCATAACGCATAACGCATAACGCATAACGCATAACGCATAACGCATAACGCATAACGCATAACGCATAACGCATAACGCATAACGCATAACGCATAACGCATAACGCATAACGCATAACGCATAACGCATAACGCATAACGCATAACGCATAACGCATAACGCATAACGCATAACGCATAACGCATAACGCATAACGCATAACGCATAACGCATAACGCATAACGCATAACGCATAACGCATAACGCATAACGCATAACGCATAACGCACAACCCATACCGCATTACGCATAACGCATAACGCATAACGCATAACGCATAACGCATAACGCATAACGCATAACGCATAACGCATAACGCATAACGCATAACGCATAACGCATAACGCATAACGCATAACGCATAACGCATAACGCATTACGCATAACGCATAACGCATAACGCATAACGCATAACGGATAACGTATAACGCACAATGCACAACCCATACCGCATTACGCATAACGCATAACGCATAACGCATAACGCATAACGCATAACGCATAACGCATAACGCATAACGCATAACGCATAACGCATAACGCATAACGCATAACGCATAACGCATAACGCATAACGCATAACGCATAACGCATAACGCATAACGCATAACGCATAACGCATAACGCATAACGCATAAAGCATAACGCATAACGCATAACGCATAACGCATAACGCATAACGCATAACGCATAACGCAAAACGCATAACGCATAACGCATAACGCATAACGCATAACGCATAACGCATTACGCATAACGCATAACGCATAACGCATAACGCATAACGGATAACGTATAACGCACAATGCACAACCCATACCGCATTACGCATAACGCATAACGCATAACGCATAACGCATAACGCATAACGCATAACGCATAACGCATAACGCATAACGCATAACGCATAACGCATAACGCATAACGCATAACGCATAACGCATTACGCATAACGCATAACGCATAACGCATAAAGCATAACGCATAACGCATAACGCATAACGCATAACGCATAACGCATAACGCATAACGCAAAACGCATAACGCATAACGCATAACACATAACGCAAAACGCATAACGCATAACTTATAATGCATTACGCATAATCCATAGCGGATAACGCATAACCCATAGCGCATGACGCATAACGCATAACGCATAACGCATAACGCATAACGCATAACGCATAACGCATAACGCATAACGCATAACGCATAACGCATAACGCATAACGCATAACGCATAACGCATAACGCATAACGCATAGCGCATAACGCATAACCCGTTACGCATAACGCATAACGCATAACGCATAACGCATAACGCATAACGCATAACGCATAACGCATAACGCATAACGCATAACGCATAACGCATAACGCATAACGCATAACGCATAACGTATAACGCATAACGCATAACGCATAACGCATAACGCATAACGCATAACGCATAACGCATAACGCAAAACTCATAACGCATAACGCATAACGCATAACGCATAACGCATAACGCATAACGCATAACGCATAACGCATAACGCATAACGCATAACGCATAACGCATAACGCATAACGGATAACGCATAACGCATAACGCATAACGCATAACGCATAACGCATAACGCATAACGCATAACGCATAACGCATAACGCATAACGCATAACGCATAACGCATAACGCATAACGCATAACGCATAACGCATAGCCCATAACGCATAACGCATAACGCACAACGCATAATGCAAAAGTCATAACGCATAACGCATAACGCATAACGCATAACCCGTTACGCATAACGCTTAACGCGTAACGCATAACGCATAACGCATAACGCATAACGCATAACGCATAACGCATAACGCATAACGCATAACGCATAACGCATAACGCATAACGCATAACGCATAACGCATAACGCATAACGCATAACGCATAACGCATAACGCATAACGCATAACGCAAAACTCATAACGCATAACGCATAACGCATAACTCATAACGCATAACGCATAACGCATAACGCATAACGCATAACGCATAACGCATAACGCATAACGTATAACGCATAACGCATAACGCATAACGCATAACGCATAACGCATAACGCATAACCCATTGCGCATAACGCTTAACGCGTAACGCAAAACTCATATCGCATAACGCATAACGCATAACGTATAAACCATAAGGCATAACGCTTAGCCCATAACGCATAACGCATAACGCATAACGCATAACGCATAACGCATAACGCATAACGCATAACGCATAACGCATAACGCATAACGCATAACGCATAACGCATAACGCATAACGCATAACCCATAACGCATAACGCATGACGCATTACCCATAACGCATAACACATAACGCAAAACACATAACGCATAACGCATAACGCATAACGCATAACGCATAACGCTTAACGCGTAACGCATAACGCATAACGGATAACGGATAACGCAACACGCACAACCCATACCGCATTACGCATAACGCATAACGCATAACGCATAACCCATAACCCATAACGCATAACGCATAACGCATAACGCATAACGCATAACGCATAACGCATAACGCATAACGCATAACGCATAACGCATAACGCATAACGCATAACGCATAACGCATAACGCATAACGCATAACGCATAACGCATAACGCATAACGCATTACGCATAACCCATGCCGCATAACTCATAACGCATAACGCATAACGCATAACGCATTACGCATAACGCATAACGCATAACGGATAACGGATAACGCAACACGCACAACCCATACCGCATTACGCATAACGCATAACGCATAACGCATAACGCATAACGCATAACGCATAACGCATAACGCATAACGCATAACGCATAACGCATAACGCAAAACGCATAACGCATAACGCATAACGCATAACTCATAACGCATAACGCATAACGCATAACGCATAACGCATAACGCATAACGCATAACGCATAACGCATAACGCATAACGTATAACGCATAACGCATAACGCATAACGCATAACGCATAACCCATTGCGCATAACGCTTAACGCGTAACGCATAACGCATAACGCATAACGCATAACGCATAACGCATAACGCATAACGCATAACGCATAACGCATAACGCATAACGCATAACGCATAACGCATAACGCATAACGCATAACGCATAACGCATAACGCATAACGCATAACGCATAACGCATAACGCATAACGCATAACGCATAACGCATAACGCATAACGCATAACGCATAACGCATAACGCATAACGCATAACGCATAACGCATAACGCATAACGCAAAACGCATAACGCATAACGCATAACGCATAACGCATAACGCATAACGCATAACGCACAACCCATACCGCATTACGCATAACGCATAACGCATAACGCATAACGCATAACGCATAACGCATAACGCATAACGCATAACGCATAACGCATAACGCATAACGCATAACGCATAACGCATAACGCATAACGCATAACGCATAACGCATAACGCATAACGCATAACGCATAACGCATAACGCATAACGCATAACGCATAACGCATAACGCATAACGCATAACGCATAACGCATAACGCATAACGCATAACGCATAACGCATAACGCATAACGCATAACGCATAACGCAAAACGCATAACGCATAACGCATAACGCATAACGCATAACGCATAACGCATAACGCACAACCCATACCGCATTACGCATAACGCATAACGCATAACGCATAACGCATAACGCATAACGCATAACGCATAACGCATAACGCATAACGCATAACGCATAACGCATAACGCATAACGCATAACGCATAACGCATTACGCATAACGCATAACGCATAACGCATAACGGATAACGTATAACGCACAATGCACAACCCATACCGCATTACGCATAACGCATAACGCATAACGCATAACGCATAACGCATAACGCATAACGCATAACGCATAACGCATAACGCATAACGCATAACGCATAACGCATAACGCATAACGCATAACGCATAAAGCATAACGCATAACGCATAACGCATAACGCATAACGCATAACGCATAACGCATAACGCATAACGCAAAACGCATAACGCATAACGCATAACGCATAACGCATGACGCATAACCCATAACGCATAACACATAACGCAAAACGCATAACGCATAACTTATAATGCATTACGCATAATCCATAGCGGATAACGCATAACCCATAGCGCATGACGCATAACGCATAACGCATAACGCATAACGCATAACGCATAACGCATAACGCATAACGCATAACGCATAACGCATAACGCATAACGCATAACGCATAACGCATAACGCATAACGCATAACGCATAACGCATAACGCATAACGCATAGCGCATAGCGCATAACCCGTTACGCATAACGCATAACGCATAACGCATAACGCATAACGCATAACGCATAACGCATAACGCATAACGCATAGCCCATAACGCATAACGCATAACGCACAACGCATTATGCAAAAGTCATAACGCATAACGCATAACGCATAACGCATAACCCGTTACGCATAACGCTTAACGCGTAACGCATAACGCATAACGCATAACGCATAACGCATAACGCATAACGCATAACGCATAACGCATAACGCATAACGCATAACGCATAACGCATAACGCATAACGCATAACGCATAACGCATAACGCATAACGCATAACGCATAACGCAAAACTCATAACGCATAACGCATAACGCATAACTCATAACGCATAACGCATAACGCATAACGCATAACGCATAACGCATAACGCATAACGCATAACGTATAACGCATAACGCATAACGCATAACGCATAACGCATAACGCATAACGCATAACGCATAACCCATTGCGCATAACGCTTAACGCGTAACGCAAAACTCATAACGCATAACGCATAACGCATAACGTATAAACCATAAGGCATAACGCTTAGCCCATAACGCATAACGCATAACGCATAACGCATAACGCATAACGCATAACGCATAACGCATAACGCATAACGCATAACGCATAACGCATAACGCATAACGCATAACGCATAACGCATAACGCATAACGCATAACGCATAACGCATAACGCATAACGCATAACGCATAACGCATAACGCATAACGCATAACTCATAACGTATAAACCATAAGGCATAACGCTTAGCCCATAACGCATAACGCATAACGCATAACGCATAACGCATAACGCATAACGCATAACGCATAACGCATAACGCATAACGCATAACGCATAACGCATAACGCATAACGCATAACGCATAACGCATAACGCATAACGCATAACGCATAACGCATAACGCATAACGCATAACGCATAACGCATAACGCATAACGCATAACGCATAACGCATAACGCATAACGCATAACGCATAACGCATAACGCATAACGCATAACGCATAACGCATAACGCATAACGCATAACTCATAACGTATAAACCATAAGGCATAACGCTTAGCCCATAACGCATAACGCATAACGCATAACGCATAACGCATAACGCATAACGCATAACGCATAACGCATAACGCATAACGCATAACGCATAACGCATAACGCATAACGCATAACGCATAACGCATAACGCATAACGCATAACGCATAACGCATAACGCATAACGCATAACGCATAACGCATAACGCATAACGCATAACGCATAACGCATAACGCATAACGCATAACGCATAACGCATAACGCATAACGCATAACGCATAACGCATAACGCATAACGCATAACGCATAACGCATAACGCATAACGCATAACGCATAACGCATAACGCATAACGCAAAACGCATAACGCATAACGCATAACGCATAACGCATAACGCATAACGCACAACCCATACCGCATTACGCATAACGCATAACGCATAACGCATAACGCATAACGCATAACGCATAACGCATAACGCATAACGCATAACGCATAACGCATAACGCATAACGCATAACGCATAACGCATAACGCATAACGCATAACGCATTACGCATAACGCATAACGCATAACGCATAACGCATAACGGATAACGTATAACGCACAATGCACAACCCATACCGCATTACGCATAACGCATAACGCATAACGCATAACGCATAACGCATAACGCATAACGCATAACGCATAACGCATAACGCATAACGCATAACGCATAACGCATAACGCATAACGCATAACGCATAACGCATAACGCATAACGCATAAAGCATAACGCATAACGCATAACGCATAACGCATAACGCATAACGCATAACGCATAACGCAAAACGCATAACGCATAACGCATAACGCATAACGCATGACGCATAACCCATAACGCATAACACATAACGCAAAACGCATAACGCATAACTTATAATGCATTACGCATAATCCATAGCGGATAACGCATAACCCATAGCGCATGACGCATAACGCATAACGCATAACGCATAACGCATAACGCATAACGCATAACGCATAACGCATAACGCATAACGCATAACGCATAACGCATAACGCATAACGCATAACGCATAACGCATAACGCATAACGCATAGCGCATAACGCATAACCCGTTACGCATAACGCATAACGCATAACGCATAACGCATAACGCATAACGCATAACGCATAACGCATAACGCATAACGCATAACGCATAACGCATAACGCATAACGCATAACGCATAACGCATAACGCATAACGCATAACGCATAACGTATAACGCATAACGCATAACGCATAACGCATAACGCATAACGCATAACGCATAACGCATAACGCATAACGCAAAACTCATAACGCATAACGCATAACGCATAACGCATAACGCATAACGCATAACGCATAACGCATAACGTATAACGCATAACGCATAACGCATAACGCATAACGCATAACGCATAACGCATAACGCATAACCCATTGCGCATAACGCTTAACGCGTAACGCAAAACTCATATCGCATAACGCATAACGCATAACGTATAAACCATAAGGCATAACGCTTAGCCCATAACGCATAACGCATAACGCATAACGCATAACGCATAACGCATAACGCATAACGCATAACGCATAACGCATAACGCATAACGCATAACGCATAACGCATAACGCATAACGCATAACGCATAACGCATAACGCATAACCCATAACGCATAACGCATGACGCATTACCCATAACGCATAACACATAACGCAAAACACATAACGCATAACGCATAACGCATAACGCATAACGCATAACGCATAACGCATAACGCTTAACGCGTAACGCATAACGCATAACGGATAACGGATAACGCAACACGCACAACCCATACCGCATTACGCATAACGCATAACGCATAACGCATAACCCATAACCCATAACGCATAACGCATAACGCATAACGCATAACGCATAACGCATAACGCATAACGCATAACGCATAACGCATAACGCATAACGCATAACGCATAACGCATAACGCATAACGCATAACGCATAACGCATAACGCATTACGCATAACCCATGCCGCATAACTCATAACGCATAACGCATAACGCATAACGCATTACGCATAACGCATAACGCATAACGCATAACGGATAACGGATAACGCAACACGCACAACCCATACCGCATTACGCATAACGCATAACGCATAACGCATAACGCATAACGCATAACGCATAACGCATAACGCATAACGCATAACGCATAACGCATAACGCATAACGCAAAACGCATAACGCATAACGCATAACGCATAACTCATAACGCATAACGATAACGCATAACGCATAACGCAAAACGCATAACGCATAACGCATAACGCATAACTCATAACGCATAACGCATAACGCATAACGCATAACGCATAACGCATAACGCATAACGCATAACGCATAACGTATAACGCATAACGCATAACGCATAACGCATAACGCATAACCCATTGCGCATAACGCTTAACGCGTAACGCATAACGCATAACGCATAACGCATAACGCATAACGCATAACGCATAACGCATAACGCATAACGCATAACGCATAACGCATAACGCATAACGCATAACGCATAACGCATAACGCATAACGCATAACGCATAACGCATAACGCATAACGCATAACGCATAACGCATAACGCATAACGCATAACGCATAACGCATAACGCATAACGCATAACGCATAACGCATAACGCATAACGCAAAACGCATAACGCATAACGCATAACGCATAACGCATAACGCATAACGCATAACGCATAACGCACAACCCATACCGCATAACGCATAACGCATAACGCATAACGCATAACGCATAACGCATAACGCATAACGCATAACGCATAACGCATAACGCATAACGCATAACGCATAACGCATAACGCATTACGCATAACGCATAACGCATAACGCATAACGGATAACGTATAACGCACAATGCACAACCCATACCGCATTACGCATAACGCATAACGCATAACGCATAACGCATAACGCATAACGCATAACGCATAACGCATAACGCATAACGCATAACGCATAACGCATAACGCATAACGCATAACGCATAACGCATAACGCATAAAGCATAACGCATAACGCATAACGCATAACGCATAACGCATAACGCATAACGCATAACGCATAACGCATAACGCAAAACGCATAACGCATAACGCATAACGCATAACGCATGACGCATAACCCATAACGCATAACACATAACGCAAAACGCATAACGCATAACTTATAATGCATTACGCATAATCCATAGCGGATAACGCATAACCCATAGCGCATGACGCATAACGCATAACGCATAACGCATAACGCATAACGCATAACGCATAACGCATAACGCATAACGCATAACGCATAACGCATAACGCATAACGCATAACGCATAACGCATAACGCATAACGCATAACGCATAACGCATAACGCATAACGCATAGCGCATAGCGCATAACCCGTTACGCATAACGCATAACGCATAACGCATAACGCATAACGCATAACGCATAACGCATAACGCATAACGCATAGCCCATAACGCATAACGCATAACGCACAACGCATTATGCAAAAGTCATAACGCATAACGCATAACGCATAACGCATAACCCGTTACGCATAACGCTTAACGCGTAACGCATAACGCATAACGCATAACGCATAACGCATAACGCATAACGCATAACGCATAACGCATAACGCATAACGCATAACGCATAACGCATAACGCATAACGCATAACGCATAACGCATAACGCATAACGCATAACGCATAACGCATAACGCAAAACTCATAACGCATAACGCATAACGCATAACTCATAACGCATAACGCATAACGCATAACGCATAACGCATAACGCATAACGCATAACGCATAACGCATAACGTATAACGCATAACGCATAACGCATAACGCATAACGCATAACGCATAACGCATAACGCATAACCCATTGCGCATAACGCTTAACGCGTAACGCAAAACTCATAACGCATAACGCATAACGCATAACGTATAAACCATAAGGCATAACGCTTAGCCCATAACGCATAACGCATAACGCATAACGCATAACGCATAACGCATAACGCATAACGCATAACGCATAACGCATAACGCATAACGCATAACGCATAACGCATAACGCATAACGCATAACGCATAACGCATAACGCATAACGCATAACGCATAACGCATAACGCATAACGCATAACGCATAACTCATAACGTATAAACCATAAGGCATAACGCTTAGCCCATAACGCATAACGCATAACGCATAACGCATAACGCATAACGCATAACGCATAACGCATAACGCATAACGCATAACGCATAACGCATAACGCATAACGCATAACGCATAACGCATAACGCATAACGCATAACGCATAACGCATAACGCATAACGCATAACGCATAACGCATAACGCATAACGCATAACGCATAACGCATAACGCATAACGCATAACGCATAACGCATAACGCATAACGCATAACGCATAACGCATAACGCATAACGCATAACGCATAACGCATAACGCATAACGCATAACGCATAACGCATAACTCATAACGTATAAACCATAAGGCATAACGCTTAGCCCATAACGCATAACGCATAACGCATAACGCATAACGCATAACGCATAACGCATAACGCATAACGCATAACGCATAACGCATAACGCATAACGCATAACGCATAACGCATAACGCATAACGCATAACGCATAACGCATAACGCATAACGCATAACGCATAACGCATAACGCATAACGCATAACGCATAACGCATAACGCATAACGCATAACGCATAACGCATAACGCATAACGCATAACGCATAACGCATAACGCATAACGCATAACGCATAACGCATAACGCATAACGCATAACGCATAACGCAAAACGCATAACGCATAACGCATAACGCATAACGCATAACGCATAACGCATAACGCACAACCCATACCGCATTACGCATAACGCATAACGCATAACGCATAACGCATAACGCATAACGCATAACGCATAACGCATAACGCATAACGCATAACGCATAACGCATAACGCATAACGCATAACGCATAACGCATAACGCATTACGCATAACGCATAACGCATAACGCATAACGCATAACGGATAACGTATAACGCACAATGCACAACCCATACCGCATTACGCATAACGCATAACGCATAACGCATAACGCATAACGCATAACGCATAACGCATAACGCATAACGCATAACGCATAACGCATAACGCATAACGCATAACGCATAACGCATAACGCATAACGCATAACGCATAACGCATAAAGCATAACGCATAACGCATAACGCATAACGCATAACGCATAACGCATAACGCATAACGCAAAACGCATAACGCATAACGCATAACGCATAACGCATGACGCATAACCCATAACGCATAACACATAACGCAAAACGCATAACGCATAACTTATAATGCATTACGCATAATCCATAGCGGATAACGCATAACCCATAGCGCATGACGCATAACGCATAACGCATAACGCATAACGCATAACGCATAACGCATAACGCATAACGCATAACGCATAACGCATAACGCATAACGCATAACGCATAACGCATAACGCATAACGCATAACGCATAGCGCATAACGCATAACCCGTTACGCATAACGCATAACGCATAACGCATAACGCATAACGCATAACGCATAACGCATAACGCATAACGCATAACGCATAACGCATAACGCATAACGCATAACGCATAACGCATAACGCATAACGCATAACGCATAACGCATAACGCATAACGCATAACGTATAACGCATAACGCATAACGCATAACGCATAACGCATAACGCATAACGCATAACGCATAACGCATAACGCAAAACTCATAACGCATAACGCATAACGCATAACGCATAACGCATAACGCATAACGCATAACGCATAACGCATAACGCATAACGCAAAACTCATAACGCATAACTCATAACGCATAACTCATAACGCATAACGCATAACGCATAACGCATAACGCATAACGCATAACGCATAACGCATAACGTATAACGCATAACGCATAACGCATAACGCATAACGCATAACGCATAACGCATAACCCATTGCGCATAACGCTTAACGCGTAACGCAAAACTCATATCGCATAACGCATAACGCATAACGTATAAACCATAAGGCATAACGCTTAGCCCATAACGCATAACGCATAACGCATAACGCATAACGCATAACGCATAACGCATAACGCATAACGCATAACGCATAACGCATAACGCATAACGCATAACGCATAACGCATAACGCATAACGCATAACGCATAACGCATAACGCATAACGCATAACGCATAACGCATAACGCATAACGCATAACGCATAACGCATAACGCATAACGCATAACGCATAACGCATAACGCATAACGCATAACGCATAACGCATAACGCATAACGCATAACGCATAACTCATAACGTATAAACCATAAGGCATAACGCTTAGCCCATAACGCATAACGCATAACGCATAACGCATAACGCATAACGCATAACGCATAACGCATAACGCATAACGCATAACGCATAACGCATAACGCATAACGCATAACGCATAACGCATAACGCATAACGCATAACGCATAACGCATAACGCATAACGCATAACGCATAACGCATAACGCATAACGCATAACGCATAACGCATAACGCATAACGCATAACGCATAACGCATAACGCATAACGCATAACGCACAACCCATACCGCATTACGCATAACGCATAACGCATAACGCATAACGCATAACGCATAACGCATAACGCATAACGCATAACGCATAACGCATAACGCATAACGCATAACGCATAACGCATAACGCATAACGCATAACGCATAACGCATAACGCATAACGCATAACGCATAACGCATAACGCATTACGCATAACGCATAACGCATAACGCATAACGGATAACGTATAACGCACAATGCACAACCCATACCGCATTACGCATAACGCATAACGCATAACGCATAACGCATAACGCATAACGCATAACGCATAACGCATAACGCATAACGCATAACGCATAACGTATAACGCATAACGCATAACGCATAACGCATAACGCATAACGCATAACGCATAACGCATAACGCATAACGCATAACGCATAACGCATAACGCATAACGCATAACGCATAACGCATTACGCATAACGCATAACGCATAACGCATAACGGATAACGTATAACGCACAATGCACAACCCATACCGCATTACGCATAACGCATAACGCATAACGCATAACGCATAACGCATAACGCATAAAGCATAACGCATAACGCATAACGCATAACGCATAACGCATAACGCATAACGCATAACGCATAACGCATAACGCAAAACGCATAACGCATAACGCATAACGCATAACGCATGACGCATAACCCATAACGCATAACACATAACGCAAAACGCATAACGCATAACTTATAATGCATTACGCATAATCCATAGCGGATAACGCATAACCCATAGCGCATGACGCATAACGCATAACGCATAACGCATAACGCATAACGCATAACGCATAACGCATAACGCATAACGCATAACGCATAACGCATAACGCATAACGCATAACGCATAACGCATAACGCATAACGCATAACGCATAACGCATAACGCATAGCGCATAGCGCATAACGCATAAC
The DNA here is from genome assembly GCF_051020765.1 of Lasioglossum baleicum. Lineage (NCBI taxonomy): Eukaryota > Metazoa > Arthropoda > Insecta > Hymenoptera > Halictidae > Lasioglossum > Lasioglossum baleicum. The sequence goes on along the minus strand of NW_027469413.1, from coordinate 24,999 downwards.
GCATAACGCATAACGCATAACGCATAACGCATAACGCATAACGCATAGCCCATAACGCATAACGCATAACGCACAACGCATTATGCAAAAGTCATAACGCATAACGCATAACGCATAACGCATAACCCGTTACGCATAACGCTTAACGCGTAACGCATAACGCATAACGCATAACGCATAACGCATAACGCATAACGCATAACGCATAACGCATAACGCATAACGCATAACGCATAACGCATAACGCATAACGCATAACGCATAACGCATAACGCATAACGCATAACGCATAACGCAAAACTCATAACGCATAACGCATAACGCATAACTCATAACGCATAACGCATAACGCATAACGCATAACGCATAACGCATAACGCATAACGCATAACGCATAACGTATAACGCATAACGCATAACGCATAACGCATAACGCATAACGCATAACGCATAACGCATAACCCATTGCGCATAACGCTTAACGCGTAACGCAAAACTCATAACGCATAACGCATAACGCATAACGTATAAACCATAAGGCATAACGCTTAGCCCATAACGCATAACGCATAACGCATAACGCATAACGCATAACGCATAACGCATAACGCATAACGCATAACGCATAACGCATAACGCATAACGCATAACGCATAACGCATAACGCATAACGCATAACGCATAACGCATAACGCATAACGCATAACGCATAACGCATAACGCATAACGCATAACTCATAACGTATAAACCATAAGGCATAACGCTTAGCCCATAACGCATAACGCATAACGCATAACGCATAACGCATAACGCATAACGCATAACGCATAACGCATAACGCATAACGCATAACGCATAACGCATAACGCATAACGCATAACGCATAACGCATAACGCATAACGCATAACGCATAACGCATAACGCATAACGCATAACGCATAACGCATAACGCATAACGCATAACGCATAACGCATAACGCATAACGCATAACGCATAACGCATAACGCATAACGCATAACGCATAACGCATAACGCATAACGCATAACGCATAACGCATAACGCATAACGCATAACTCATAACGTATAAACCATAAGGCATAACGCTTAGCCCATAACGCATAACGCATAACGCATAACGCATAACGCATAACGCATAACGCATAACGCATAACGCATAACGCATAACGCATAACGCATAACGCATAACGCATAACGCATAACGCATAACGCATAACGCATAACGCATAACGCATAACGCATAACGCATAACGCATAACGCATAACGCATAACGCATAACGCATAACGCATAACGCATAACGCATAACGCATAACGCATAACGCATAACGCATAACGCATAACGCATAACGCATAACGCATAACGCATAACGCATAACGCAAAACGCATAACGCATAACGCATAACGCATAACGCATAACGCATAACGCATAACGCACAACCCATACCGCATTACGCATAACGCATAACGCATAACGCATAACGCATAACGCATAACGCATAACGCATAACGCATAACGCATAACGCATAACGCATAACGCATAACGCATAACGCATAACGCATAACGCATTACGCATAACGCATAACGCATAACGCATAACGCATAACGGATAACGTATAACGCACAATGCACAACCCATACCGCATTACGCATAACGCATAACGCATAACGCATAACGCATAACGCATAACGCATAACGCATAACGCATAACGCATAACGCATAACGCATAACGCATAACGCATAACGCATAACGCATAACGCATAACGCATAACGCATAAAGCATAACGCATAACGCATAACGCATAACGCATAACGCATAACGCATAACGCATAACGCAAAACGCATAACGCATAACGCATAACGCATAACGCATGACGCATAACCCATAACGCATAACACATAACGCAAAACGCATAACGCATAACTTATAATGCATTACGCATAATCCATAGCGGATAACGCATAACCCATAGCGCATGACGCATAACGCATAACGCATAACGCATAACGCATAACGCATAACGCATAACGCATAACGCATAACGCATAACGCATAACGCATAACGCATAACGCATAACGCATAACGCATAACGCATAACGCATAGCGCATAACGCATAACCCGTTACGCATAACGCATAACGCATAACGCATAACGCATAACGCATAACGCATAACGCATAACGCATAACGCATAACGCATAACGCATAACGCATAACGCATAACGCATAACGCATAACGCATAACGCATAACGCATAACGCATAACGCATAACGCATAACGCATAACGTATAACGCATAACGCATAACGCATAACGCATAACGCATAACGCATAACGCATAACGCATAACGCATAACGCAAAACTCATAACGCATAACGCATAACGCATAACGCATAACGCATAACGCATAACGCATAACGCATAACGCATAACGCATAACGCATAACGCAAAACTCATAACGCATAACGCATAACGCATAACTCATAACGCATAACGCATAACGCATAACGCATAACGCATAACGCATAACGCATAACGCATAACGTATAACGCATAACGCATAACGCATAACGCATAACGCATAACGCATAACGCATAACCCATTGCGCATAACGCTTAACGCGTAACGCAAAACTCATATCGCATAACGCATAACGCATAACGTATAAACCATAAGGCATAACGCTTAGCCCATAACGCATAACGCATAACGCATAACGCATAACGCATAACGCATAACGCATAACGCATAACGCATAACGCATAACGCATAACGCATAACGCATAACGCATAACGCATAACGCATAACGCATAACGCATAACGCATAACGCATAACGCATAACGCATAACGCATAACGCATAACGCATAACGCATAACGCATAACGCATAACGCATAACGCATAACGCATAACGCATAACGCATAACGCATAACGCATAACGCATAACTCATAACGTATAAACCATAAGGCATAACGCTTAGCCCATAACGCATAACGCATAACGCATAACGCATAACGCATAACGCATAACGCATAACGCATAACGCATAACGCATAACGCATAACGCATAACGCATAACGCATAACGCATAACGCATAACGCATAACGCATAACGCATAACGCATAACGCATAACGCATAACGCATAACGCATAACGCATAACGCATAACGCATAACGCATAACGCATAACGCATAACGCATAACGCATAACGCATAACGCATAACGCACAACCCATACCGCATTACGCATAACGCATAACGCATAACGCATAACGCATAACGCATAACGCATAACGCATAACGCATAACGCATAACGCATAACGCATAACGCATAACGCATAACGCATAACGCATAACGCATAACGCATAACGCATAACGCATAACGCATAACGCATAACGCATTACGCATAACGCATAACGCATAACGCATAACGGATAACGTATAACGCACAATGCACAACCCATACCGCATTACGCATAACGCATAACGCATAACGCATAACGCATAACGCATAACGCATAACGCATAACGCATAACGCATAACGCATAACGCATAACGCATAACGTATAACGCATAACGCATAACGCATAACGCATAACGCATAACGCATAACGCATAACGCATAACGCATAACGCATAACGTATAACGCATAACGCATAACGCATAACGCATAACGCATAACGCATAACGCATAACGCATAACGCATAACGCAAAACTCATAACGCATAACGCATAACGCATAACGCATAACGCATAACGCATAACGCATAACGCATAACGCATAACGCATAACGCATAACGCAAAACTCATAACGCATAACGCATAACGCATAACTCATAACGCATAACGCATAACGCATAACGCATAACGCATAACGCATAACGCATAACGCATAACGTATAACGCATAACGCATAACGCATAACGCATAACGCATAACGCATAACGCATAACCCATTGCGCATAACGCTTAACGCGTAACGCAAAACTCATATCGCATAACGCATAACGCATAACGTATAAACCATAAGGCATAACGCTTAGCCCATAACGCATAACGCATAACGCATAACGCATAACGCATAACGCATAACGCATAACGCATAACGCATAACGCATAACGCATAACGCATAACGCATAACGCATAACGCATAACGCATAACGCATAACGCATAACGCATAACGCATAACGCATAACGCATAACGCATAACGCATAACGCATAACGCATAACGCATAACGCATAACGCATAACGCATAACGCATAACGCATAACGCATAACGCATAACGCATAACGCATAACGCATAACGCATAACGCATAACGCATAACGCATAACGCATAACGCATAACGCATAACGCATAACGCATAACGCATAACGCATAACGCATAACGCATAACGCATAACGCATAACGCATAACGCATAACGCATAACGCATAACGCATAACGCATAACGCATAACGCATAACGCATAACGCATAACGCATAACGCATAACGCACAACCCATACCGCATTACGCATAACGCATAACGCATAACGCATAACGCATAACGCATAACGCATAACGCATAACGCATAACGCATAACGCATAACGTATAAACCATAAGGCATAACGCTTAGCCCATAACGCATAACGCATAACGCATAACGCATAACGCATAACGCATAACGCATAACGCATAACGCATAACGCATAACGCATAACGCATAACGCATAACGCATAACGCATAACGCATAACGCATAACGCATAACGCATAACGCATAACGCATAACGCATAACGCATAACGCATAACGCATAACGCATAACGCATAACGCATAACGCATAACGCATAACTCATAACGTATAAACCATAACGCATAACGCATAACGCATAACGCATAACGCATAACGCATAACGCATAACGCATAACGCATAACGCAAAACTCATAACGCATAACGCATAACGCATAACTCATAACGCATAACGCATAACGCATAACGCATAACGCATAACGCATAACGCATAACGCATAACGCATAACGCATAACGTATAACGCATAACGCATAACGCATAACGCATAACGCATAACCCATTGCGCATAACGCTTAACGCGTAACGCAAAACTCATAACGCATAACGCATAACGCATAACGTATAAACCATAAGGCATAACGCTTAGCCCATAACGCATAACGCATAACGCATAACGCATAACGCATAACGCATAACGCATAACGCATAACGCATAACGCATAACGCATAACGCATAACGCATAACGCATAACGCATAACGCATAACGCATAACGCATAACGCATAACGCATAACGCATAACGCATAACGCATAACGCATAACGCATAACGCATAACGCATAACGCATAACGCATAACGCATAACTCATAACGTATAAACCATAAGGCATAACGCTTAGCCCATAACGCATAACGCATAACGCATAACGCATAACGCATAACGCATAACGCATAACGCATAACGCATAACGCATAACGCATAACGCATAACGCATAACGCATAACGCATAACGCATAACGCATAACGCATAACGCATAACGCATAACGCATAACGCATAACGCATAACGCATAACGCATAACGCATAACGCATAACGCATAACGCATAACGCATAACGCATAACGCATAACGCATAACGCATAACGCATAACGCATAACGCATAACGCATAACGCATAACGCATAACGCATAACGCATAACGCATAACGCATAACGCATAACGCATAACGCATAACGCATAACGCATAACGCATAACGCATAACGCATAACGCATAACGCATAACGCATAACGCATAACGCATAACGCATTACGCATAACGCATAACGCATAACGCATAACGGATAACGTATAACGCACAATGCACAACCCATACCGCATTACGCATAACGCATAACGCATAACGCATAACGCATAACGCATAACGCATAACGCATAACGCATAACGCATAACGCATAACGCATAACGCATAACGCATAACGCATAACGCATAACGCATAACGCATAACGCATAACGCATAACGCATAAAGCATAACGCATAACGCATAACGCATAACGCATAACGCAAAACGCATAACGCATAACGCATAACGCATAACGCATGACGCATAACCCATAACGCATAACACATAACGCAAAACGCATAACGCATAACTTATAATGCATTACGCATAATCCATAGCGGATAACGCATAACCCATAGCGCATGACGCATAACGCATAACGCATAACGCATAACGCATAACGCATAACGCATAACGCATAACGCATAACGCATAACGCATAACGCAAAACTCATAACGCATAACGCATAACGCATAACTCATAACGCATAACGCATAACGCATAACGCATAACGCATAACGCATAACGCATAACGCATAACGCATAACGCATAACGTATAACGCATAACGCATAACGCATAACGCATAACGCATAACCCATTGCGCATAACGCTTAACGCGTAACGCAAAACTCATAACGCATAACGCATAACGCATAACGTATAAACCATAAGGCATAACGCTTAGCCCATAACGCATAACGCATAACGCATAACGCATAACGCATAACGCATAACGCATAACGCATAACGCATAACGCATAACGCATAACGCATAACGCATAACGCATAACGCATAACGCATAACGCATAACGCATAACGCATAACGCATAACGCATAACGCATAACGCATAACGCATAACGCATAACGCATAACGCATAACGCATAACGCATAACGCATAACTCATAACGTATAAACCATAAGGCATAACGCTTAGCCCATAACGCATAACGCATAACGCATAACGCATAACGCATAACGCATAACGCATAACGCATAACGCATAACGCATAACGCATAACGCATAACGCATAACGCATAACGCATAACGCATAACGCATAACGCATAACGCATAACGCATAACGCATAACGCATAACGCATAACGCATAACGCATAACGCATAACGCATAACGCATAACGCATAACGCATAACGCATAACGCATAACGCATAACGCATAACGCATAACTCATAACGTATAAACCATAACGCATAACGCATAACGCATAACGCATAACGCATAACGCATAACGCATAACGCATAACGCATAACGCAAAACTCATAACGCATAACGCATAACGCATAACTCATAACGCATAACGCATAACGCATAACGCATAACGCATAACGCATAACGCATAACGCATAACGCATAACGCATAACGTATAACGCATAACGCATAACGCATAACGCATAACGCATAACCCATTGCGCATAACGCTTAACGCGTAACGCAAAACTCATAACGCATAACGCATAACGCATAACGTATAAACCATAAGGCATAATGCTTAGCCCATAACGCATAACGCATAACGCATAACGCATAACGCATAACGCATAACGCATAACGCATAACGCATAACGCATAACGCATAACGCATAACGCATAACGCATAACGCATAACGCATAACGCATAACGCATAACGCATAACGCATAACGCATAACGCATAACGCATAACGCATAACGCATAACGCATAACGCATAACGCATAACGCATAACTCATAACGTATAAACCATAAGGCATAACGCTTAGCCCATAACGCATAACGCATAACGCATAACGCATAACGCATAACGCATAACGCATAACGCATAACGCATAACGCATAACGCATAACGCATAACGCATAACGCATAACGCATAACGCATAACGCATAACGCATAACGCATAACGCATAACGCATAACGCATAACGCATAACGCATAACGCATAACGCATAACGCATAACGCATAACGCATAACGCATAACGCATAACGCATAACGCATAACGCATAACGCATAACGCATAACGCATAACGCATAACGCATAACGCATAACGCATAACGCATAACGCATAACGCATAACGCATAACGCATAACGCATAACGCATAACGCATAACGCATAACGCATAACGCATAACGCATAACGCATTACGCATAACGCATAACGCATAACGCATAACGGATAACGTATAACGCACAATGCACAACCCATACCGCATTACGCATAACGCATAACGCATAACGCATAACGCATAACGCATAACGCATAACGCATAACGCATAACGCATAACGCATAACGCATAACGCATAACGCATAACGCATAACGCATAACGCATAACGCATAACGCATAACGCATAACGCATAAAGCATAACGCATAACGCATAACGCATAACGCATAACGCAAAACGCATAACGCATAACGCATAACGCATAACGCATGACGCATAACCCATAACGCATAACACATAACGCAAAACGCATAACGCATAACTTATAATGCATTACGCATAATCCATAGCGGATAACGCATAACCCATAGCGCATGACGCATAACGCATAACGCATAACGCATAACGCATAACGCATAACGCATAACGCATAACGCATAACGCATAACGCATAACGCATAACGCAAAACTCATAACGCATAACGCATAACGCATAACTCATAACGCATAACGCATAACGCATAACGCATAACGCATAACGCATAACGCATAACGCATAACGCATAACGCATAACGTATAACGCATAACGCATAACGCATAACGCATAACGCATAACCCATTGCGCATAACGCATAACGCATAACCCATTGCGCATAACGCTTAACGCGTAACGCAAAACTCATAACGCATAACGCATAACGCATAACGTATAAACCATAAGGCATAACGCTTAGCCCATAACGCATAACGCATAACGCATAACGCATAACGCATAACGCATAACGCATAACGCATAACGCATAACGCATAACGCATAACGCATAACGCATAACGCATAACGCATAACGCATAACGCATAACGCATAACGCATAACGCATAACGCATAACGCATAACGCATAACGCATAACGCATAACGCATAACGCATAACGCATAACGCATAACGCATAACGCATAACGCATAACTCATAACGTATAAACCATAAGGCATAACGCTTAGCCCATAACGCATAACGCATAACGCATAACGCATAACGCATAACGCATAACGCATAACGCATAACGCATAACGCATAACGCATAACGCATAACGCATAACGCATAACGCATAACGCATAACGCATAACGCATAACGCATAACGCATAACGCATAACGCATAACGCATAACGCATAACGCATAACGCATAACGCATAACGCATAACGCATAACGCATAACGCATAACGCATAACGCATAACGCATAACGCATAACGCATAACGCATAACGCATAACGCATAACGCATAACGCATAACGCATAACGCAAAACGCATAACGCATAACGCATAACGCATAACGCATAACGCATAACGCATAACGCACAACCCATACCGCATTACGCATAACGCATAACGCATAACGCATAACGCATAACGCATAACGCATAACGCATAACGCATAACGCATAACGCATAACGCATAACGCATAACGCATAACGCATAACGCATAACGCATAACGCATAACGGATAACGTATAACGCACAATGCACAACCCATACCGCATTACGCATAACGCATAACGCATAACGCATAACGCATAACGCATAACGCATAACGCATAACGCATAACGCATAACGCATAACGCATAACGCATAACGCATAACGCATAACGCATAACGCATAACGCATAACGCATAACGCATAACGCATAACGCATAACGCATAACGCATAAAGCATAACGCATAACGCATAACGCATAACGCATAACGCATAACGCATAACGCATAACGCAAAACGCATAACGCATAACGCATAACGCATAACGCATGACGCATAACCCATAACGCATAACACATAACGCAAAACGCATAACGCATAACTTATAATGCATTACGCATAATCCATAGCGGATAACGCATAACCCATAGCGCATGACGCATAACGCATAACGCATAACGCATAACGCATAACGCATAACGCATAACGCATAACGCATAACGCATAACGCATAACGCATAACGCATAACGCATAACGCATAACGCATAACGCATAGCGCATAGCGCATAACGCATGACGCATAACGCATAGCCCATAACGCATAACGCATAACGCTTAACGCGTAACGCAAAACTCATAGCGCATAACGCATAACGTATAAACCATAAGGAATTAACGCATAGCCCATAACGCATAACGCATAACGCATAACGCATAACGCATAACGCATAACGCATAACGCATAACGCATAACGCATAACGCATAACGCATAACGCATAACGCATAACGCATAACGCATAACGCATAACGCATAACGCATAACGCATAACGCATAACGCACAACCCATACCGCATTACGCATAACGCATAACGCATAACGCATAACGCATAACGCATAACGCATAACGCATAACGCATAACGCATAACGCATAACGCATAACGCATAACGCATAACGCATAACGCATAACGCATTACGCATAACGCATAACGCATAACGCATAACGGATAACGTATAACGCACAATGCACAACCCATACCGCATTACGCATAACGCATAACGCATAACGCATAACGCATAACGCATAACGCATAACGCATAACGCATAACGCATAACGCATAACGCATAACGCATAACGCATAACGCATAACGCATAAAGCATAACGCATAACGCATAACGCATAACGCATAACGCATAACGCATAACGCATAACGCATAACGCAAAACGCATAACGCATAACGCATAACGCATAACGCATGACGCATAACCCATAACGCATAACACATAACGCAAAACGCATAACGCATAACTTATAATGCATTACGCATAATCCATAGCGGATAACGCATAACCCATAGCGCATGACGCATAACGCATAACGCATAACGCATAACGCATAACGCATAACGCATAACGCATAACGCATAACGCATAACGCATAACGCATAACGCATAACGCATAACGCATAACGCATAGCGCATAGCGCATAACCCGTTACGCATAACGCATAACGCATAACGCATAACGCATAACGCATAACGCATAACGCATAACGCATAACGCATAACGCATAACGCATAACGCATAACGCATAACGCATAACGCATAACGCATAACGCATAACGCATAACGCATAACGCATAACGCATAACGCATAACGCATAACGCATAACGCATAACGCATAACGCATAACGCATAACGCATAACGCATAACGCAAAACTCATAACGCATAACGCATAACGCATAACGCATAACGCATAACGCATAACGCATAACGCATAACGCATAACGCATAACGCATAACGCATAACGCATAACGCATAACGCATAACGCATAACGCATAACGCATAACGCATAACGCATAACGCATAACGCATAACGCATAACGCATAACGCATAACGCATAACGCATAACGCATAACGCATAACGCATAACGCATAACGCATAACGCATAACGCATAACGCATAACGCATAACGCATAACGCATAGCCCATAACGCATAACGCATAACGCACAACGCATAATGCAAAAGTCATAACGCATAACGCATAACGCATAACGCATAACCCGTTACGCATAACGCTTAACGCGTAACGCATAACGCATAACGCATAACGCATAACGCATAACGCATAACGCATAACGCATAACGCATAACGCATAACGCATAACGCATAACGCATAACGCATAACGCATAACGCATAACGCATAACGCATAACGCATAACGCATAACGCATAACGCATAACGCATAACGCAAAACTCATAACGCATAACGCATAACGCATAACTCATAACGCATAACGCATAACGCATAACGCATAACGCATAACGCATAACGCATAACGCATAACGTATAACGCATAACGCATAACGCATAACGCATAACGTATAACGCATAACGCATAACGCATAACCCATTGCGCATAACGCTTAACGCGTAACGCAAAACTCATAACGCATAACGCATAACGCATAACGTATAAACCATAAGGCATAACGCTTAGCCCATAACGCATAACGCATAACGCATAACGCATAACGCATAACGCATAACGCATAACGCATAACGCATAACGCATAACGCATAACGCATAACGCATAACGCATAACGCATAACGCATAACGCATAACGCATAACGCATAACGCATAACGCATAACGCATAACGCATAACGCATAACTCATAACGTATAAACCATAAGGCATAACGCTTAGCCCATAACGCATAACGCATAACGCATAACGCATAACGCATAACGCATAACGCATAACGCATAACGCATAACGCATAACGCATAACGCATAACGCATAACGCATAACGCATAACGCATAACCCATAACGCATAACGCATAACGCATAACGCATAACGCATAACGCATAACGCATAACGCATAACGCATAACGCATAACGCATAACGCATAACGCATAACGCATAACGCATAACGCATAACGCATAACGCATAACGCATAACTCATAACGTATAAACCATAAGGCATAACGCTTAGCCCATAACGCATAACGCATAACGCATAACGCATAACGCATAACGCATAACGCATAACGCATAACGCATAACGCATAACGCATAACGCATAACGCATAACGCATAACGCATAACGCATAACGCATAACGCATAACGCATAACGCATAACGCATAACGCATAACGCATAACGCATAACGCATAACGCATAACGCATAACGCATAACGCATAACGCATAACGCATAACGCATAACGCATAACGCATAACGCATAACGCATAACGCATAACGCATAACGCATAACGCATAACGCATAACGCATAACGCATAACGCATAACGCATAACGCATAACGCATAACGCATAACGCATAACGCATAACGCATAACGCATAACGCATAACGCATAACGCATAACGCATAACGCATAACGCATAACGCATAACGCATAACGCATAACGCATAACGCATAACGCATAACGCATAACGCATAACGCATAACGCATAACGCATAACGCATAACGCATAACGCATAACGCAAAACGCATAACGCATAACGCATAACGCATAACGCATAACGCATAACGCATAACGCACAACCCATACCGCATTACGCATAACGCATAACGCATAACGCATAACGCATAACGCATAACGCATAACGCATAACGCATAACGCATAACGCATAACGCATAACGCATAACGCATAACGCATTACGCATAACGCATAACGCATAACGCATAACGGATAACGTATAACGCACAATGCACAACCCATACCGCATAACGCATAACGCATAACGCATAACGCATAACGCATAACGCATAACGCATAACGCATAACGCATAACGCATAACGCATAACGCATAACGCATAACGCATAACGCATAACGCATAACGCATAACGCATAACGCATAACGCATAACGCATAACGCATAACGCATAACGCATAACGCATAACGCATAACGCATAACGCATAACGCATAACGCATAACGCATAACGCATAACGCATAACGCATAACGCATAACGCATAACGCATAACGCATAACGCATAACGCATAACGCATAACGCATAACGCATAACGCATAACGCATAACGCATAACGCATAACGCATAACGCATAACGCATAACGCATAACGCATAACGCATAACGCATAACGGATAACGCATAACGCATAACGCATAACGCATAACGCATAACGCATAACGCATAACGCATAACGCATAACGCATAACGCATAACGCATAACGCAAAACGCATAACGCATAACGCATAACGCATAACGCATAACGCATAACGCATAACGCACAACCCATACCGCATTACGCATAACGCATAACGCATAACGCATAACGCATAACGCATAACGCATAACGCATAACGCATAACGCATAACGCATAACGCATAACGCATAACGCATAACGCATAACGCATTACGCATAACGCATAACGCATAACGCATAACGGATAACGTATAACGCACAATGCACAACCCATACCGCATTACGCATAACGCATAACGCATAACGCATAACGCATAACGCATAACGCATAACGCATAACGCATAACGCATAACGCATAACGCATAACGCATAACGCATAACGCATAACGCATAACGCATAACGCATAACGCATAACGCATAACGCATAACGCATAACGCATAACGCATAACGCATAACGCATAACGCATAACGCATAAAGCATAACGCATAACGCATAACGCATAACGCATAACGCAAAACGCATAACGCATAACGCATAACGCATAACGCATGACGCATAACCCATAACGCATAACACATAACGCAAAACGCATAACGCATAACTTATAATGCATTACGCATAATCCATAGCGGATAACGCATAACCCATAGCGCATGACGCATAACGCATAACGCATAACGCATAACGCATAACGCATAACGCATAACGCATAACGCATAACGCATAACGCATAACGCATAACGCATAACGCATAACGCATAACGCATAACGCATAACGCATAGCGCATAGCGCATAACCCGTTACGCATAACGCATAACGCATAACGCATAACGCATAACGCATAACGCATAACGCATAACGCATAACGCATAACGCATAACGCATAACGCATAACGCATAACGCATAACGCATAACGCATAACGCATAACGCATAACGCATAACGCATAACGCATAACGCATAACGCATAACGCATAACGCATAACGCAAAACTCATAACGCATAACGCATAACGCATAACGCATAACGCATAACGCATAACGCATAACGCATAACGCATAACGCATAACTCATAACGTATAAACCATAAGGCATAACGCTTAGCCCATAACGCATAACGCATAACGCATAACGCATAACGCATAACGCATAACGCATAACGCATAACGCATAACGCATAACGCATAACGCATAACGCATAACGCATAACGCATAACGCATAACGCATAACGCATAACGCATAACGCATAACGCATAACGCATAACGCATAACGCATAACGCATAACGCATAACGCATAACGCATAACGCATAACGCATAACGCATGACGCATAACGTATAACGCATAACGCATAACGCATAACGCATAACGCATAACGCAAAACGCATAACGCATAACGCATAACGCATAACGCATAACGCATAACGCATAACGCACAACCCATACCGCATTACGCATAACGCATAACGCATAACGCATAACGCATAACGCATAACGCATAACGCATAACGCATAACGCATAACGCATAACGCATAACGCATAACGCATAACGCATTACGCATAACGCATAACGCATAACGCATAACGGATAACGTATAACGCACAATGCACAACCCATACCGCATTACGCATAACGCATAACGCATAACGCATAACGCATAACGCATAACGCATAACGCATAACGCATAACGCATAACGCATAACGCATAACGCATAACGCATAACGCATAACGCATAACGCATAACGCATAACGCATAACGCATAACGCATAACGCATAACGCATAAAGCATAACGCATAACGCATAACGCATAACGCATAACGCATAACGCAAAACGCATAACGCATAACGCATAACGCATAACGCATAAACCATAACGCATAACGCATAACGCATAACGCATAACGCATAACGCATAACGCATAACGCATAACGCATAACGCATAACGCATAACGCATAACGCATAACGCATAACGCATAACGCATAACGCATAACGCATAACGCATAACGCATAACGCATAACGCATAACGCATAACGCATAACGCATAACGCATAACGCATAACGCATAACGCATAACGCATAACGCATAACGCATAACGCATAACGCATAACGCATAACGCATAACGCATAACGCATAACGCATAACGCATAACGCATAACGCATAACGCATAACGCATAACGCATAACGCATAACGCATAACGCATAACGCATAACGCATAACGCATAACGCATAAACCATAACGCATAACGCATAACGCATAACGCATAACGCATAACGCATAACGCATAACGCATAACGCATAACGCATAACGCATAACGCATAACGCATAACGCATAACGCATAACGCATAACGCATAACGCATAACGCATAACGCATAACGCATAACGCATAACGCATAACGCATAACGCATAACGCATAACGCATAACGCATAACGCATAACGCATAACGCATAACGCATAACGCATAACGCATAACGCATAACGCATAACGCATAACGCATAACGCATAACGCATAACGCATAACGCATAACGCATAACGCATAACGCATAACGCATAACGCATAACGCATAACGCATAACGCATAACGCATAACGCATAACGCATAACGCATAACGCATAACGCATAACGCATAACGCATAACGCATAACGCATAACGCATAACGCATAACGCATAACGCATAACGCATAACGCATAACGCATAACGCATAACGCATAACGCATAACGCATAACGCATAACGCATAACGCATAACGCATAACGCATAACGCATAACGCATAACGCATAACGCATAACGCATAACGCATAACGCATAACGCATAACGCATAACGCATAACGCATAACGCATAACGCATAACGCATAACGCATAACGCATAACGCATAACGCATAGCGCATAACGCATAACGCATAACGCATAACGCATAACGCATAACGCATAACGCATAACGCATAACGCATAACGCATAACGCATAGCGCATAACGCATAACGCATAACGCATAACGCATAACGCATAACGCATAACGCATAACCCATTGCGCATAACGCTTAACGCGTAACGCAAAACTCATAACGCATAACGCATAACGTATAAACCATAAGGCATAACGCATAACGCATAACGCATAACGCATAACGCATAACGCATAACGCATAACGCATAACGCATAACGCATAACGCATGACGCATAACGCATAACGCATAACGCATAACGCTTAACGCATAACGCATAACGCTTAACGCGTAACGCAAAACTCATAACGCATAACGCATAACGCATAACGTATAAACCATAAGGCATAACGCTTAGCCCATAACGCATAACGCATAACGCATAACGCATAACGCATAACGCATGACGCATAACGCATAACGCATAACGCATAACGCATAACGCATAACGCTTAACGCATAACGCATAACGCATAACGCATAACGCATAACGCATAACGCATAACGCATAACGCATAACGCATAACGCATAACGCATAACGCATAACGCATAACGCATAACGCATAACGCATAACGCATAACGCATAACGCATAACGCATAACGCATAACGCATAACGCATAACGCATAACGCATAACGCATAACGCATAACGCATAACGCATAACGCATAACGCATAACGCATAACGCATAACGCATAACGCATAACGCATAACGCATAACGCATAACGCATAACGCATAACGCATAACGCATAAACCATAACGCATAACGCATAACGCATAACGCATAACGCATAACGCATAACGCATAACGCATAACGCAAAACGCATAACGCATAACGCATAACGCATAACGCATAACGCATAACGCATAACGCATAACGCATAACGCATAACGCATAACGCATAACGCATAACGCATAACGCATAACGCATAACGCATAACGCATAACGCATAACGCATAACGCATAACGCATAACGCATAACGCATAACGCATAACGCATAAACCATAACGCATAACGCATAACGCATAACGCATAACGCATAACGCATAACGCATAACGCATAACGCATAACGCATAACGCATAACGCATAACGCATAACGCATAACGCATAACGCATAACGCATAACGCATAACGCATAACGCATAACGCATAACGCATAACGCATAACGCATAACGCATAACGCATAACGCATAACGCATAACGCATAACGCATAACGCATAACGCATAACGCATAACGCATAACGCATAACGCATAACGCATAACGCATAACGCATAACGCATAACGCATAACGCATAACGCATAACGCATAACGCATAACGCATAACGCATAACGCATAACGCATAACGCATAACGCATAACGCATAACGCATAACGCATAACGCATAACGCATAACGCATAACGCATAACGCATAACGCATAACGCATAACGCATAACGCATAACGCATAACGCATAACGCATAACGCATAACGCATAACGCATAACGCATAACGCATAACGCATAACGCATAACGCATAACGCATAACGCATAACGCATAACGCATAACGCATAACGCATAACGCATAACGCATAACGCATAACGCATAACGCATAACGCATAACGCATAACGCATAACGCATAACGCATAACGCATAACGCATAACGCATAACGCATAACGCATAACGCATAACGCATAACGCATAACGCATAACGCATAACGCATAACGCATAACGCATAACGCATAACGCATAACCCATTGCGCATAACGCTTAACGCGTAACGCAAAACTCATAACGCATAACGCATAACGTATAAACCATAAGGCATAACGCTTAGCCCATAACGCATAACGCATAACGCATAACGCATAACGCATAACGCATAACGCATAACGCATGACGCATAACGCATAACGCATAACGCATAACGCTTAACGCATAACGCATAACGCTTAACGCGTAACGCAAAACTCATAACGTATAACGCATAACGCATAACGTATAAACCATAAGGCATAACGCTTAGCCCATAACGCATAACGCATAACGCATAACGCATAACGCATAACGCATAACGCATAACGCATAACGCATGACGCATAACGCATAACGCATAACGCATAACGCATAACGCATAACGCTTAACGCATAACGCATAACGCATAACGCATAACGCATAACGCATAACGCATAACGCATAACGCATAACGCATAACGCATAACGCATAACGCATAACGCATAACGCATAACGCATAACGCATAACGCATAACGCATAACGCATAACGCATAACGCATAACGCATAACGCATAACGCATAACGCATAACGCATAACGCATAACGCATAACGCATAACGCATAACGCATAACGCATAACGCATAACGCATAACGCATAACGCATAACGCATAACGCATAACGCATAAACCATAACGCATAACGCATAACGCATAACGCATAACGCATAACGCATAACGCATAACGCATAACGCAAAACGCATAACGCATAACGCATAACGCATAACGCATAACGCATAACGCATAACGCATAACGCATAACGCATAACGCATAACGCATAACGCATAACGCATAACGCATAACGCATAACGCATAACGCATAACGCATAACGCATAACGCATAACGCATAACGCATAACGCATAACGCATAACGCATAACGCATAACGCATAACGCATAAACCATAACGCATAACGCATAACGCATAACGCATAACGCATAACGCATAACGCATAACGCATAACGCATAACGCATAACGCATAACGCATAACGCATAACGCATAACGCATAACGCATAACGCATAACGCATAACGCATAACGCATAACGCATAACGCATAACGCATAACGCATAACGCATAACGCATAACGCATAACGCATAACGCATAACGCATAACCCATTGCGCATAACGCTTAACGCGTAACGCAAAACTCATAACGCATAACGCATAACGTATAAACCATAAGGCATAACGCTTAGCCCATAACGCATAACGCATAACGCATAACGCATAACGCATAACGCATAACGCATAACGCATAACGCATGACGCATAACGCATAACGCATAACGCATAACGCTTAACGCATAACGCATAACGCTTAACGCGTAACGCAAAACTCATAACGCATAACGCATAACGCATAACGTATAAACCATAAGGCATAACGCTTAGCCCATAACGCATAACGCATAACGCATAACGCATAACGCATAACGCATGACGCATAACGCATAACGCATAACGCATAACGCATAACGCATAACGCTTAACGCATAACGCATAACGCATAACGCATAACGCATAACGCATAACGCATAACGCATAACGCATAACGCATAACGCATAACGCATAACGCATAGCGCATAACGCATAACGCATAACGCATAACGCATAACGCATAACGCATAACGCATAACGCATAACGCATAACGCATAACGCATAACGCATAACGCATAGCGCATAACGCATAACGCATAACGCATAACGCATAACGCATAACGCATAACGCATAACGCATAACGCATAACGCATAACGCATAACGCATAACGCATAACGCATAACGCATAACGCATAACGCATAACGCTTAACACGTAACGCAAAACTCGTAACGCATAACGCATAACGCATAACGTATAAACCATAAGGCATAACGCTTAACCCATAACGCATAACGCATAACGCATAACGCATAACGCATAACGCATAACGCATAACGCATAACGCATAACGCATAACGCATAACGCATAACGCATAACGCATAACGCATAACGCATAACGCATAACGCATAACGCATAACGCATAACGCATAACGCATAACGCATAACGCATAACGCATAACGCATAACGCATAACGCTTAACGCATAACGCATAACGCATAACGCATAACGCATAACGCATAACGCATAACGCATAACGCATAACGCATAACGCATAACGCATAACGCATAACGCATAACGCATAGCGCATAACGCATAACGCATAACGCATAACGCATAACGCATAACGCATAACGCATAACGCATAACGCATAACGCATAGCGCATAACGCATAAAGCATAACGCATAACGCATAACGCATAACGCATAACGCATAACGCATAACGCATAACGCATAACGCATAACGCATAACGCATAACGCATAGCGCATAACGCATAACGCATAACGCATAACGCATAACGCATAACGCATAACGCATAACGCATAACGCATAACGCATAACGCATAACGCATAACGCATAACGCATAACGCTTAACACGTAACGCAAAACTCGTAACGCATAACGCATAACGCATAACGTATAAACCATAAGGCATAACGCTTAACCCATAACGCATAACGCATAACGCATAACGCATAACGCATAACGCATAACGCATAACGCATAACGCATAACGCATAACGCATAACGCATAACGCATAACGCATAACGCATAACGCATAACGCATAACGCATAACGCATAACGCATAACGCATAACGCATAACGCATAACGCATAACGCATAACGCATAACGCATAACGCATAACGCATAACGCATAACGCATAACGCATAACGCATAGCGCATAACGCATAACGCATAACGCATAACGCATAACGCATAACGCATAACGCATAACGCATAACGCATAACGCATAACGCATAACGCATAACGCATAGCGCATAACGCATAACGCATAACGCATAACGCATAACGCATAACGCATAACGCATAACGCATAACGCATAACGCATAACGCATAACGCATAACGCATAACGCATAACGCATAACGCTTAACACGTAACGCAAAACTCGTAACGCATAACGCATAACGCATAACGTATAAACCATAAGGCATAACGCTTAACCCATAACGCATAACGCATAACGCATAACGCATAACGCATAACGCATAACGCATAACGCATAACGCATAACGCATAACGCATAACGCATAACGCATAACGCATAACGCATAACGCATAACGCATAACGCATAACGCATAACGCATAACGCATAACGCATAACGCATAACGCATAACGCATAACGCATAACGCATAACGCATAACGCATAACGCATAACGCATAACGCATAACGCATAACGCATAACGCATAACGCATAACGCATAACGCATAACGCATAACGCATAACGCATAACGCATAACGCATAACGCATAACGCATAACGCATAACGCATAACGCATAACGCATAACGCATAACGCATAACGCATAACGCATAACGCATAACGCATAACGCATAACGCATAACGCATAACGCATAACGCATAACGCATAACGCATAACGCATAACGCATAACGCATAACGCATAACGCATAGCCCATAACGCATAACGCATAACGCACAACGCATAATGCAAAAGTCATAACGCATAACGCATAACGCATAACGCATAACCCGTTACGCATAACGCTTAACGCGTAACGCATAACGCATAACGCATAACGCATAACGCATAACGCATAACGCATAACGCATAACGCATAACGCATAACGCAAAATTCATAACGCATAACGCATAACGCATAACTCATAACGCATAACGCATAACGCATAACGCATAACGCATAACGCATAACGCATAACGTATAACGCATAACGCATAACGCATAACGCATAACGCATAACCCATTGCGCATAACGCTTAACGCGTAACGCAAAACTCATAACGCATAACGCATAACGCATAACGCATAACGCATAACGCATAACGCATAACGCATAACGCATAACGCATAACGCATAACGCATAACGCATAACGCATAACGCATAACGCATAACGCATAACGCATAACGCATAACGCATAACGCATAACGCATAACGCATAACGCATAACGCATAACCCATTGCGCATAACGCTTAACGCGTAACGCAAAACTCATAACGCATAACGCATAACGTATAAACCATAAGGCATAACGCTTAGCCCATAACGCATAACGCATAACGCATAACGCATAACGCATAACGCATAACGCATAACGCATGACGCATAACGCATAACGCATAACGCATAACGCTTAACGCATAACGCATAACGCTTAACGCGTAACGCAAAACTCATAACGCATAACGCATAACGCATAACGTATAAACCATAAGGCATAACGCTTAGCCCATAACGCATAACGCATAACGCATAACGCAATAACGCATAACGCATAACGCATGACGCATAACGCATAACGCATAACGCATAACGCATAACGCATAACGCTTAACGCATAACGCATAACGCATAACGCATAACGCATAACGCATAACGCATAACGCATAACGCATAACGCATAACGCATAACGCATAACGCATAACGCATAACGCATAACGCATAACGCATAACGCATAACGCATAACGCATAACGCATAACGCATAACGCATAACGCATAACGCATAACGCATAACGCATAACGCATAACGCATAACGCATAACGCATAACGCATAACGCATAACGCATAACGCATAACGCATAACGCATAACGCATACGCATAACGCATAAACCATAACGCATAACGCATAACGCATAACGCATAACGCATAACGCATAACGCATAACGCATAACGCATAACGCAAAACGCATAACGCATAACGCATAACGCATAACGCATAACGCATAACGCATAACGCATAACGCATAACGCATAACGCATAACGCATAACGCATAACGCATAACGCATAACGCATAACGCATAACGCATAACGCATAACGCATAACGCATAACGCATAACGCATAACGCATAACGCATAACGCATAACGCATAACGCATAACGCATAAACCATAACGCATAACGCATAACGCATAACGCATAACGCATAACGCATAACGCATAACGCATAACGCATAACGCATAACGCATAACGCATAACGCATAACGCATAACGCATAACGCATAACGCATAACGCATAACGCATAACGCATAACGCATAACGCATAACGCATAACGCATAACGCATAACGCATAACGCATAACGCATAACGCATAACGCATAACGCATAACGCATAACGCATAACGCATAACGCATAACGCATAACGCATAACGCATAACGCATTACGCATAACGCATAACGCATAACGCATAACGCATAACGCATACGCATAACGCATAACGCATAACGCATAACGCATATACGCATAACGCATAACGCATAACGCATAACGCATAACGCATAACGCATAACGCATAACGCATAACGCATAACGCATAACGCATAACGCATAACCCATTGCGCATAACGCTTAACGCGTAACGCAAAACTCATAACGCATAACGCATAACGTATAAAACCATAAGGCATAACGCTTAGCCTCATAACGCATAACGCATAACGCATAACGCATAACGCATAACGCATAACGCATAACGCATAACGCATGACGCATAACGCAATAACGCATAACGCATAACGCTTAACGCATAACGCATAACGCTTAACGCGCTAACGCAAAACTCATAACGCATAACGCATAACGCATAACGTATAAACCATAAGGCATAACGCTTAGCCCATAACGCATAACGCATAACGCATAACGCATAACGCATAACGCATGACGCATAACGCATAACGCAATAACGCATAACGCATAACGCATAACGCTTAACGCATAACCATAACGCATAACGCATAACGCATAACGCATAACGCATAACGCATAACGCATAACGCATAACGCATAACGCATAACGCATAGCCGCATAACGCATAACGCATAACGCATAACGCATAACGCATAACGCATAACGCATAACGCATAACGCATAACGCATAACGCATAACGCATAACGCATAGCGCATAACGCATAACGCATAACGCATAACGCATAACGCATAACGCATAACGCATAACGCATAACGCATAACGCATAACGCATAACGCATAACGCATAACGCATAACGCATAACGCATAACGCATAACGCTTAACACGTAACGCAAAAACTCGTAACGCATAACGCATAACGCATAACGTATAAACCATAAGGCATAACGCTTAACCCATAACGCATAACGCATAACGCATAACGCATAACGCATAACGCATAACGCATAACGCATAACGCATAACGCATAACGCATAACGCATAACGCATAACGCATAACGCATAACGCATAACGCATAACGCATAACGCATAACGCATAACGCATAACGCATAACGCATGACGCATAACGCATAACGC